>NC_034606.1:63468241-63474775 GCF_900095145.1 Mus pahari | reverse complement strand
GGGTGGTACTTCCAGGAATTGGGATTGGGCCCAATCCTGTTGCAAGGAAGATTGGCTCTGCTCTGAGCTTCCAAGCCAGCCAAGTGCATGCTGTAGATACGTTGCCCTCTGGTGGCATTGGGGAGAATTCTAAGCCTGCAGACATGTGCTTCCCTTTGGTTCCCTCTGCACCAAAGGGGGAATGTATTGCGTCTGGCACCAGACTTACTCATAGGAACTTACCCAGAGCGCAGAACTAGTGTATGTGACTTGTGTTAACTTTTAGCATGGTGCGGGATTCTCTCTCAATCCTTAGAATTTTTTTTTTACAGCCCTTGTGTCTAGTTCAGCTCTGAGGCTCTGAGAAGCTTGAAGTGTAGGTAATGGTTCAGAGTGTCCCTCACTCTGGTGACCCTTCAGTCCTGTGGTCAGAAGATAGTAGTAAATAGAACTTTGAACAGTTCCTGATAAAGGTCCTCTAGTCACCAATGTCCAAGTCTACAGACACCGAACACCTACCTGTTGCCACCCTGCCTTCTCCTTGCCTTAGAGACACATCTCAAACGACAGCCTTTCCTACTTTCTTACCCTACTCTTATCTGCATCTCTTAGATCCTGGTACCTTTCGTTTCATCACCCAGGTGTTGCTGGGCAACCTGTTTACTACCTTCCCTAAGCTAAGTACTACTGTGTCGAAACTGCTGAAACTAAGGTCTTTAACTAGAAAACCATCATGGCTGACTGGGGGATATAGCTCAAGTAGAACAGCATTAGCCTAGTGTGCCCAGAGCCCCAGTTTCAATCCCCAGTACCACTCAAATGGCTATGCAACATATTTGGGGAGAATAACTTCATTGGCTTTCATTAAATCACATTCTATAGGTTGCTTTCAGGGTTTGGGGCTCACCTCTCTCTCCAACTTTGTCCCTTGAGGCCCCTCCTCTTATTCTGTTCCCTTGAGGCCCCTCCCCTCATTCTGTTCCCCCTGAGGCCCCTCCCTTTATCTTTGTCCTCCTGAAGCCCCTCCCAGCTATGTAAAAAAACTTGTGCTGCAAGCAGGTAAATGCACCACGCGTTTGCTGCAGGTGGTCACACTAACTTGGCCACTGAGCACCTTCCAACCGCAGCAACTCTTTTCAACCCTGGAGCTGAGCAAACTTCGCCTAGGCTTTGCATTCCTCTCTCATCACTGTTACTCTCTGCTGTCTACTTCATTTCTACTACTCCACTAAAAGGCTTGCCAGTGCTTGCATTTCTGGGCTGAGTTTTGTTTGGTTTTTTCAAGCTGGGCGCAAAGAGGAGGATTGTCTTGAGTTCAAGGGCAGCCTGGAATACTTAGTAAGGCCCTGCCACAAATAAACCTTTTTATTTAAAATCATACCCATGCACGACACATTTGGATTTATTTATTTATTTATTTATTTATTTATCTGTTTGTTTATTTATTTTGAGATTCAGTTTGCCCTTGAGCTCATAATATTCCTGCTTCAGTTTCCAGAACATTGGGATTGGATTTATTTTAGGATAAAAGAATAATTTTGAGGGGCAGTGATGGCTCACACCTTTAATCCCTGCACTTGGGAGGCAGAGGCAGGCAGATACCTGAGTTCGAGGCCAGCCTGGTCTACACAGTGACTTCCAGGACATCCAGGGCTACACAGAGAAACCCTGTCTCAAAAAGCCATATAATGGGGCTGGAGAGATGACTCAGCAGTTAAGAGCACTGGTTGCTCTTCCAGAGGTCCTGAGTTCAATTCCCAGCAACCACATGGTGGCTCACAACCATCTCTAATGGGATCTGATGCCCTCTTCTGATGTGTCTGAAGACAGCTACAGTGTACTCATATACATAAAATAAATAAATAAATCTTTTTTTAAAAGTTGTATAAAAAAAGGAAAAGAAAGAAAGTACAAATACAAAGAACTGTGATTGGGTGCCGTGGCCTGGTGGTGCCCACCTTTAATCCCCACACTTGGGAGGCAGAGGCAGCTGGATCTCTGTGAATCTGAAGCTGATATATTCTATAAAGAGTGCTCCAGGCTGGCTAGGGCTCAGTAGAGAGACTGAGTGTTAGAAACAATCTTCCAAAACAAAGATATGAAAGAAACAAAGAGAGGAATGACTTCTGGCTAGAGAGATGGCTCAGCCACTAAGAACAGAAAACTAACCCTCTTTTGAGAATTTCAGAACATTTGTGATAACCCTGACAAGACCTCTACACACAAGGTCATTACAGTTAGAGCCATGACCTAAAGGTTCAGGTAACTTTAAATCCATCCTTTTTTTTAAAAAAAAAAAAAAAAAAAAAAAAGCAAGAACTGCTAAATACGTACAGTATAACACCATTCACAAAAGATCAAGAAACTGTATTCTTGAAAAAGTAGCCTAGCCGGGCGTGGTGGCGCACGCCTTTAATCCCAGCACTCGGGAGGCAGAGGCAGGCGCATTTCTGAGTTCGAGGCCAGCCTGGTCTACAGAGTGAGTTCCAGGACAGCCAGGGCTATACAGAAAAACCCTGTCTCGAAAAAACAAAACAAAACAAAACAAAAAAAAAAAAAAAAAAAAAAAAAAAAAAAAAAAAAAAAAAAAAAAAAGAAAAAGTAGCCATTAGTGTATAAATGCATAAACTTACTAAAGCAATATTATTATCTAGGAGGAAGAAGTCCAATTGGCAGTATGTGCCATGTCAGTACAGAGAGGACCTTATGAATAGGAAAGAGCTGAGATAGCATTGTCGACTGGTGTATAGGTGGGCAAGGCTGGAAAGGGCGTCTCAGGTAAGAGGTTGGTATCTAGGAAGATATGTAGTCATTGACAAGAGAGACACTGGATGGTGGGGTGTGTGGCTGGAGAGATGGCTCACTGCTTAAGAGCACTGACTGCTCTTCCAGAGGTCCTGAGTTCAGTTCTCAGCACCTACATGATGGCTCAACCTGACTGTAACTCCAGTTCCAGGGATCCAACACCCTCACACACTGACATGCAGACAAGAGGCTAATAAACATAAAAGTAAATTATATATTTAAAAAGTCAGAGCTCCTGGGAAGGGTAATGATATGCACTGAGGACTCAGTACACATTAGGCCCTGTCCTAGCATGGTGTGTGAGTTCCCACTGAATTCTCAGAGCATCGCAATAAAGGCACCTTAACCGCTGTTCTCTTAACCGCTGAGCCACCTCTCCAGCCCCCTTACTTGTTATCTTCATCGTCTCTTTTTCTTCTACATTAAATGGCTTGCTTCCTTAATTAAAATTGCATAGTCATCCAGTTAAAGAAATGCATATTGTTCAGGTTTCTGGCCAGCTAGTAAACTGGTGAAGAGAAGGGTAAGAGAGACAGGGACAGATTTCAGTGGTAGAGCACATGCCTAGCGTGGGCCACGCTCTGGGTTTGAGTCCCAGCAGCACATTTCTTTGTGGACATAGCTCTGCACTGTGCTGAACATACAGGGCTTCAAAAGATATCATTAAGGTTAATGGAGATGGTTTAGTGGCTCGCAGTGGCAATCAGCATTCAGCAAGCCGAGGAAGGAGACTGCTTACTGGTCAAGAGCCGGCTGCTTAGAGTGAGTTCCAGGCCACTCCTGCCCTTTAGAATGAGACCCTCTTTCAAATTTTAAAAAGTTGGCCAAGAGATCACTATGTCAGTAGACAGATCAAAGTGAGTTCAAGGCCAGCCTGGTCTACATAGAGAGGTCAAGGCTATCAGGGCAACATAGAAACACCAAAGAGTCTGTCTTTAAGAAAAAAAAAAAAAAAAAAAAAAAAAAAAAGGGCTGGAGAGATGGCTCAGCGGTTAAGAGCACTGGTTGCTCTTCCAGAGGTCCTGAGTTCAATTCCCAGCAACCACATGGTGGCTCACAACAATCTGTAATAGTATCTGATGCCCTCTTCTGGTGTGTCTGAAGACAGCAACAGTGTATTCATATACATAAATAAATAAATCTTTAAAAAAAAAAAAACCTCATAAATAAATCTTAAAAAAAAAAAAAAAAAAGTCTAGGAGTGGAGAATCATGGGATTCATTCCTGTAATCCCAGCACTTGGGAGACAGAGGCCATCCTGACCTATACAACACCCTATCTGAAACAAATAAACATCAAACCAAAAGGTTAACTGAGGTTAGAAGTATGAACGGTGTCCCGATGCTGGATGCTGGAGGACTAGTCCACTTAAAAGAATAAATACCAAAACATCCTGCCTCTCCTACATCTTTTAAACATTTGTTATTTTTATTTATTTTTAGTTTGTGTGCAGGAGTGTTTTGACTGAGTGTGTGTTAGCATACCAATTGAGTTTAGTTCTTCCATAGGCTAGAAGAGGGCATTATTCCCTTTAATTTAAAGTTATTGACAATTGAGAACTGCTGTTCTCTGGGCTGGGAACCAACCCCAGGTCCTCTGTAAAAGCAGCAAACGCCCTTAGGCGCTGAGCCAGCCCTCTGTTCCTCCCCAGTCTTGAGGAAGAACCTCATGTGAGAACATATGGGAGGGCTCTGCCTGGGACCCTTCCCAGGAACTGAATTGGGAAGAACATTGATGCTGGACTCCCAGCCTCTAGTGTTGTAACAAAATAATGATACATTATTATTATTATTATTATTATTATTATTATTATTATTATTATTATTGCTATTAGGGAGCGTCTCGGTCTGTAGCCCAGGCTGGCCTGATGCTCACTCTGTAAACCAGCCAGACCTCAGTCTCACACAGTTGTACCTCTTTAGTGTTAGGAATACAGATGTGAGCTACCACATGTCTGTGATGTTTGACTACAGAAATAGAGGCTTGCAATCTTTAGGAAGAGACCAGAGCTAAGGCAAAGACTTTACTCAATAAAAATAATCCTCTCTTTTGCTGGGTAGTGTCTTCATCTCTAGGTAGATTTTCTCATCTGAATGTCTGAGTTTCCTTGTTGTGCGTAGGAAATGTTCCCACTCTCATGCAGTGTGCTGTGAAAACAGGTGGTCGGACACTGCAGGGGAGTGACACCCCGGCTGGGCTGAAAAGAGAGCAGGATGTAGGCTGATACCTTGAGTCCTGGCTTTCCTTCTTTGGAAACCCAAGTCCAAACTGCCTCGTAATTATCTCCGCCAAGTACTCAGTTGTGCAAATAGAACTCCTCAGAAGCAGGGACGCTTTCTCTGCTGTTCTCCGCTGCTTGCCAGTGGCTCTATAAGGAGAGCCTTGGTTTCCTTGGAACTGATGTCGCTAGCTAAGACCGAGCTGCTCCCTAAACAGCCAGGCCAGGGCTGAAGACCGCAGCTGCCTCGGGGACAGCTGCTTAAGCCCCCAGCAGCTGCAGCAGCTGAGATTAATCTCATAGCCATCACACAACACACATCCCTTCCTTGTTATCCTCCTTGGCTAGCCTACCCGATCTCAGAGACTTTATTTATTTATTTATTTATTTATTTTATACGAGTACACTGTAGCTGTCTTCAGACACACACCAGAAGAGGGCATCAGATCTCATTACAGGTGGTTGTGAGCCATCATGTGGTTACTGGGATTTGAACTCAGGACCTTTAGAAGAGCAGTCAGTGCTCTTACCTGCTGAGCCATCTCGCCAGCCCCAAGATTTATTATTTTTATTTTATGTGTGTGAGTGTTCTGTCCAGATGCATGAGTGTACAGCACGTGGGTGCCTGATGTGATCAGGGCCCAGAGAACAGCAGATCCCATGGTACTGCAGTTATAGATGGTTGTCAGCTGCATGTGGGTGTCAAAAACTGAACCAGAGTCCTCTTGAAGACCAGAAAGTGCATTTAACTGCTGGGCCATGTCATGGATAGGGACATAGCTCAGCCTCTGTAGCACAGAGTAGCCTAGACTGTGTGGGTCCCACATACAATTCCCAAGACTCTACCACAACCACTACGACTACTACACACACACACACACACACACACACACACATACACACAAACCCACACTATGTATAATATATATGTATATTGCATTTTATATATATATATATATATATATATGATTGTATTTTAGTTTGTGTTTTTTTTGTTTGAGAATTGGTTTTAAACTCTGGATCTTCTACCTTCCAAGTGCTATGATTACAAGTGTGTACTTGGGTCCCTCTCTCTCTCTTTCTCTCTCTTACACACACATACACACACACACACACACACACACACACACAATTTTATCTATCTGTTTTGTTTTGTTTTGTTTTGTTTTGTTTTGTTTTGTTTTGTTTGTGACAGGATCTCTCTATGTAGTTCTGGCTATCCTGGAAATCAATATATAGGCCAGGCTGGCCTCAAAGTCACAGGGATCCTTCTGCCTCTGTCTCCTGAATCGTAGGAACTAAAGGCGTGTGCCACTATGTTCAGCCAATATTTAATTTTTGGTTATATGTATGTATTTGTGTCCCTGTATAGGCCATGAGTGTTTGGGTATCAAGAAGGCCAGAAGGGGGGCTGGTGAGATGGCTCAGCAGGTAAGAGCACCCAACTGCTCTTCCAAAGGTGCAGAGTTCAAATCCCAGCAACCACATGGTGGCTCACAACCATCCTTAACAAGATCTGACGCCCTCTTCTG
>NC_034606.1:63459718-63467936 GCF_900095145.1 Mus pahari | reverse complement strand
GAGATGGCTCTGCAATTAAGAGCACTGACTGCTCTTCCAGAGGTCCTGAGTTCAATTCCCAGCAACCACATGGTGGCTCACAACCACCTGTAATGGTATCTGATGCCCTCTTCTGGTGTATCTAAAGACACGACAGTATTAGTCTGGTCTACAAAGCTACTTCTATGACATAGAGAACCCATGTCTTGAAATGCTTAAAAAATTTAAAAAAAAAAAATCATTTGATACCAGGTGTGGTGGCTTAAAACTTAGCAACTGGGAGCCTGAAACAAGAGGATTTTCAGTTTGTGATCAGCATTGGCTATATGGTAAAACTATTAAAAAAACAAAACAAAACAACAACAACAATAAAACCCAACCATATGGGTTGCCAATAAACCATGATGTTGCCAAAATTAAACTTGAGGCCAACTTGGCTAGAAGAGACTTGCTGCCTCTTGTAAAACCAAATAGCCAAGTGTGGTGGCATAGGATTTTAACCCCAGCACTTGGGAGGCAGAGGCAAAAGGATCTCTTGAGTTCCTGGTCAGTCTGGTCTACAAAGTGAATTCCAGAACAGCCAGGGCCACACAGAGAAACCCTGTTTCGAAGAAGAAAAAAATATCCCTGATACTGAATGGAGACTCGCTTGGGAGGTGGAAAAAAGGGAGAAAGAATAGAGCTGTTCTCTAATTAAGACATCAGGCAGCAACGGAGATGGAATGAGTACCAGAAGAGCTTCTCTAGCTACAACAGTCATGAATGTGGGTTGGTACTATAGCTCAGTTGGTAGAGCTTAAAACCCAGGACTCAATCAATCTTTAGCAGCACAGGTCCTCCCAGCTCTCTGGAGTCAGAGGCAGGAGGATTCCAAGTTCAACAGGCTTACTTCCCAGCGTCCACATGGCAACTCACAACTGTGAATCCAGTCCCAAGGGATCACATGTAGGCAACACACCCATACATATTTTTAAAATTTTAAATAAAAGTTCAGGCTCATCCTGGACAATTCGAGGCTGGCTATTCATTATTTTTGGAAGGCAAGGTCTTGTTATGTAGCTCAGGCAAATTGGGAACTTTTGTAAGTTCTGTGGCTGTGGTCCCTGAATTGAGCACTTTCCTTTACTTGCCACTTCCAGGGCCCAAAGCCCAAGGAGTCCTTGCTTTCTTATGAGCTTCTGCCTCCCCGTAGGAAAGTTCAGACTCCATCACTCATTAATGAAAGACACAGGAAGGGAGTGGGGGGTGGGCAGAGACAGAGACGGAGATAGAGACAGAGAGTCTGACTCAGCCAATAGTCAGCACACAGGCCCAGATACTCAAGGTCCTTCTGGACTTTCTACTTCCGTTGAGACTTCAATCCCAGGAACAAATACAGGACAGGAAACAAGAAAGCTGCTAATACAAACCCCAGGTCCCCAGAAAGAATACACTGTTTTTCTGGGTCAGCAGTTGGAAGGAGAGGCAGGTGCATCTCTGGGTGTTCAAGGCTAGTTAGGGTCTATGGCAAAGAGTGCTCTAGACCAGCCAGGTCTACATAGTGTCTCAAACAAAGAAAGAAAGAAACAAAGGCAAGGAAACCAATCTTGTGGCACTCACCTTTATCCTAGCACAGGGAGGCAGTGGCAGTGAGATCTCTGTCAGTTTAAAGCCAACCTATTTCAGGAAAAGTCAGAACTATCTAGAAAGATCCTGTCTCAAAAAAACTAAACCTAATTAAAAAAAAAACAATGAAATACAAAAACAACAAAAATCTCCCCAAACTCCATATTGTTTTAAGCCACTAAGTAATAGTGTTATTATTATTATTACTATTACTATTATTTTCTCAAGACAGGGTATCTCTGTGTAGCCTTGACTGTCCTGGTACTCACTCTGTAGACCAGGATGGACTTGAATGCAGAGAACTGCCTCGTGAGTCTTGAAATTAAAGGTGTGCTTACCACTGCCAGTGCTGTTTATGATGATAATGATGTTTGTTATGTACCAAGAAGAAGGTGAATTCTTAGTCATGGAAAACGAAGAAGTCCTGGGAAGCATAGCGTTAAGTCACAGTTTTGCATTGCTGTGGCTAGGTAACTGAGAACAACACACTTCAAGGAGAGAGAGGTTTGTTCTTTTTTGTTTTTATTTCATTTATTTTATTTTTTAAAAAGATTTTATTTATTTATTATATGTAAGTACACTGTAGCTGTCCTCAAACGCCCCAGAAGAGGGAGTCAGATCTCATTAAGGATGGTTTGAGCCACCATGTGGTTACTGGGACTTGAACTCTGCACCTTTGGAAGAGCAGTCAGTGCTCTTACCCGAGTTCGTTCCTTTTTGGCTCAGAACTTCATGTGGTTAATCTATGATCACTTTGGCTCTAAGTTTGTGCCCACTGTGACATAGTCTCATGGATAGTGGGCACATGTGATGGAAAAGCTTCTTCACATCAGACAGCAAACAAAAACAGGCATAGAGGAAGAGCCCAGAGTGAACCAGCAACACAGAGCCTCAGGAGCACCGACCACCAGCAGCCAACTTCCTAGGTCCTACCTCAACAGGATGAAACCTCTGGTTAAGTTGAAGCTGCCCATGACATACATACTTGTCTCCCTAAGATTGTGTGTGTGTGTGTGTGTGTGTGTGTGTGTGTATGTGTGTTCTGGGGACTGCAAACAAGGCTGGCCTCATGCAACTCCAAACTCTGAGTAAATTTAAATGCTGGGAAAACAGATGCCATGTTTATCTCTTTTAGCAAGCCTGCAACAGTGTCTTGTCCAGAGCATGTGGAACGTGGGCAACAGCCTTTTTTCTTTTTCTAGGACAAGGTCTCTTGGGCTCACACTCACTATGTAGCTGAGGCCGTAATGAGTTTGAACTCCTGACCTTCTTGACTTCGCCTCTTAAATCCTTCGATTATAGACCTAGGATTTTCTTTTCCTTTTTCCCTTTTTCTGGACAAAGTCTTGGGTGGCTTGATCTTGTATAACCCAGGCCGATCTCAAACTCATAGATAGCATCCTCCTGTCTCATTTATTTGTTGAATAAATGAGTGCCCCGGGTATGATAAGGAAAGCTGAGACTGCGCGCGCACACACACACACACACACACTGAAATAATTTCCCCAAGAACAAGAACTCCAGTTCTGTGAAATCAGAGGCCTAGAACCCACCCCTACTCCCGCTCCTGAGAACAGGTTTCTCTGTGTAGCCCTGGCTGTCCTGAAACTCACTCTGTCGATCAGGTTGGCCTCAAACTCTGAGATATGCCTGTCTCTGCCTCTAGAAGGTGGGATTAAATCCGTGCTTCAGAAGCCTAGAATCTTTTCAACAAAACCTCCAGCCCAAAGCCACCTGTAGTGGTGCACCCCTTTGATCCAGTTCTAGGGAGGAGGAGGCGAGTGGATCCCAGCGAGTTTGAAGCCAGCATGGTCTAGAGAGAGAGCTGTAGGCCAGCCAGGATACACCACTAAGACCCTGGCTCAAAAACAAATACTTCAGCCCAACTACAACTGATATTTTCCTTTTCGTTTTGTATTTTCACAACAGGTGTTTTCCATCTGAGATTCATAGCTTCTTTGGCTAGGCAGCAAGTATCTCTAGGACCCCGAGTTCCTTTCTCTTTCTTTATGAATGAAAAGGCTCAGGTCTACGCATGTGCAGCTCCCAAAGATCCCGCTCCACGTGAGGCCCACCCTTCCCTCCTGTGTGTGACTCCGCCCTCCTCCATTCTAATAGACCAATGGGGAGCAGCATGTGGGGCGGAGCCGGGAGCCGCCCGGTTAGGTATCCCGCTCCTCTTGTCCCCTCCCCTGCCCCTCGCGCCTGGCTCCCTTGCGTACAGCCGCTGTGTTGTGATCACGTGGGCTGCCTGGGGCGCGCGGCTTGTTTTGGTTTTCCTTGGACTTGCCGTGCGTAGCTTCGGTGAGCCACTGTTCTTCCCAGGGTCCACCTCGGTCTGCACCTCGGCTGATCTTCGGGTTCCCTCGGCCCGTACTCTTACGAGCCCCGCGGGGCGGCGTCCTGTCATGCCGCTGGTGCGCTACAGGAAGGTGGCCATCCTGGGGTACCGCTCCGTAGGTAAGTCCCCGCCCTCCCGAGAGCACCGTTGCTTTGTGGCCAGAAGAGGCGCGCTGACGCGGAAATGTGACACGAGGACCCCATGTGGCCTGGGAAGAAGTCGGGTTTGCTGCTAGGAGATGGAAAAATGGAGAGATGCTGGAAGAGGAGCGCGCAAGGGTTAAAGTGTACCGGGCTGTGGTTGCACCAGTCGTCCCCGCGTTGCTCTGGGAGCGGGGGTGGGATCTGTATTTGAAGGCGTGGTGGAGATCTCTGCGGGCTAGACAGTCGCAAGTGTCCTTGGCTTGGTGCACTAGATCCTGGGGAACCTTTTCCAAAGGGTGAGATGGGGTGGGGCAGGAAAGGGCTTCCTGCAGCGTCACTGAATGCATCGAATCACCAAAACGCCGCGGGATCTACTTGTTAGGATGATGGTAATAAAAGACCAAGGGCAAGCATTGCTTGGGAGCTCCCATAGTCTGGGATGCTGATGTGAGGTGCCCTTTGGTCCTGGCCTCAATCCGAAAGGACAAAAGGTGTAAATGTGGATGGATGACTGTATTACAACAAACTTTGGTCCTTAAAGGGAAGACATCTTTGGCACATCGATTTGTGGAAGGCGAGTTCCTGGAAGGCTACGACCCTACAGTGGAGAATAGTAAGTAGTTGCACCCCCCCCCCCTTTTTTTTTGTTTTGGAGACAAGGTTTCTTTGTGTAACCTTGCCTGCTAGAATTAACTCTGTAGACCAGGTTGGCTCGATTTCAGAGATCCTCCTGCCTCTGCCTCTGGAATACTGGGATTAAAGACATGTGCCACTACCACCTGGCATGAGTAATTTTCTCTAGTGTGAGGGGGATGGAACCTAGATAAACTGGGTGCCCTCTCTAACTCCATAATTAGAGATTTCTTTGTTGCAAAGAGGATGGTTTGTTTATACGTTCCTCTAATCAGCTCTGGGAATCCCATTCTAGTGTCTAGAGCATGGAGTTTGTGCGGTTCTAGTCCAGAATAGTATAGACCAGTGGTTCTCAGTCTGTGGGTTGAGACCCCATTTGCAACCCTGTACCTCCAAAGATATGTACATTGCGATTCACAACGATAGCAAAATCATAGCTATGAAGTAGCAACAAAAATAATTTTATGGTTGAGGGGTCGCCACAACACAAGGAAGTGTTTTAAAGGGTTGCGGCATTGGGATGGTTGAGAACCACAGGTGTTGATGAAGACAGTAAGTCAGTGTGTGTCACTCGTGGCATCAGGACTATATAGGAACATACATCATTGGGACTACAAAGCATCTCACAGTCAAGAAGCTTCGTTTTTGTTTGTTTTTCCAGCTTACAGCAAGACAGTGACTCTTGGCAAAGATGAGTTTCATCTACATCTGGTGGACACAGCAGGGCAGGTACCAGTTGTGGTAGGGTGTCCAAATGTTATAGTTCAGTCCATTATAAAGTCTGGTAGTGTGTGTGTGTGTGTGTGTGTGTGTGTGTGTGGTTCATGTGGGACATCGTATGAAAAGAAAGGCATTTAGCTGTTAGCAGTGTGCAGAGCTCAGTGGAGCTACTTCATAAAACCTTGTTTGATGGAAGAGACTGAAGCGAGGAATGTCCTGGGGAGGGTCACTCGTGTGTGCACTATGCCACCGGCTTATACTGTTTGAAGGCATGGGTGTCCATACTCACGTTTTTGTTTGCTGCTAGGATGAGTACAGCATTCTGCCCTACTCGCTCATCATTGGGGTCCATGGTTACATTCTTGTATACTCGGTTACCTCTCTGCGCAGGTATGTCACTGAGGTTTTTGAGTGGGGAACTTGTCAAGACTGGACAGTTATCCTAGAACTAAAATCCTAGCTCTGTTTCTTATGTCTGAAGCTTCCAGATCGTTAAGAACCTGTACCAAAAGCTCCACGAAGGCCATGGTAAAACCCGGTAAGTGGCTTTAGGACATAGAGACATGAAGGTATGGAAGGAAGCGAGAGGGTGAATGAACTCTAAAAGGAGGCTAGACGTAGATCATGGCTGGCTTGTTTGTGAATCATCTGGCCTTGATGGAGTTGGAGTAGCTGGGGTCCATGGGGGATGGGGAAGGGGATCTTACAAGTGTAACTATAGCAACTGCTTTTTCATCCCAGGCTGCCAGTGCTGCTTGTGGGGAACAAGGCCGATCTCTCTCCAGAGAGGTGGGTAAGACTTGCTGCTCAGGCAAAGGAAAGTGATTTGTATCAGGGATCAATCAAGCTGTAGTCCTTCCCGGCTCTGATGCTTGCCTGAAGCAATTTTACGGCTTGATTGGTTTTTTGAGACAGGATCTTTACCATGTAGCCCAGGCTGTCCTTTAACTCTAAATTCTCCTACCTTTCCAAATAGTGCTGAGTAGTGGTCGGTCACTGTGCCTAGCTGGCCTCCACCCACTCCCTGAGCTTTTCATCCTTACTTTGAAGGTCACTTAAAGATAATCCTTGGGCTGGTGAGATGGCTCAGCGGGTAAAAGCACCCGACTGCTCTTCCAAAGGTGCGGAGTTCAAATCCCAGCAACCACATGGTGGCTCAAAACCATCCTTAACGAGATCTGACTCCCTCTTCTGGAGTGTCTGAGGACAGCTACAGTATACTTACATATAATAAATAAATAAATCTTAAAAAAAAAAGATAATCCTTTCATAGTTTATATTTCAGGTTTACATTTACATATCGTGCTTTTGTTTACATGTATTTTCTTTTTCTTCACCTCCTCAAGCCTTGGGGGAGGGGTTGTGAATCATCAGAAGGAATCTTAAACCCTAGAGATTTTTTCAGAGAACTTGTAGACGTTGCTATCTGCTTTCCATCTTGGTGTGTTCCAAATCTGCTTCCAGAGAGGTGCAGGCAGTGGAAGGAAAGAAGCTAGCAGAGTCCTGGGGTGCGATGTTTATGGAGTCGTCTGCTCGGAATAACCAGGTGCTGAGTGTAAACATGGGTCCCAGTGGCAAGGCTAACCGTGTCTCCCTACACACTGCTTGGCAGTGGGGACCGTTAGGAAGCTGTTTGCCTCGGGTCTGGGCAGTATAAGCTCTGAGCCAACAGATTGACTGCTGACGTTATTCCTTGTAGCTAACTCAAGACATCTTCATAAAAGTCATCCAGGAGATTGCGCGGGTGGAGAATTCTTATGGACGACAAGACCGCCGATGCTATCTTATGTGAACTCTTGGCGTGGAATAACTGCCCTGTTTCTGCCGCAGGCATTGTCCAGCCCACAGCGGTGGGGCAGACCCTCAGGATGTAACTGCTGTGATTGCCAACTATGTCCCTCGTCCTCTGGGCACACAGTATGGCACTCTCTTTTTTGCACACTTGTCCCAGGTTCTGGTAGCCTGGATGTTAATGTTTACAAAGGGGCAAGATGTCTCAGGGACCCTGGCTTCTAACTCCTTGGTTTTCTAAACGAATTTTTACAGTCTGTACAGTTGGGCTATGAGTCTTGGGCATTGATTACCCAGGACCCACCCTCCTGGGTAGATTTTGGGTATTGGTTGGGTGAGGGTGTTCGTTCCTTGGCAGTTCTGAAGTAGAGCTGTCTGCTGGGGTAACAGTGTGTACTTCCAAATAAACTGAGAAACCTTTTGTTGACTTTTGTGTCTGGGGAGAGTTGAGGACACAGTATTATGCTTCAGTATTTAGTATGGGCTCTTGTCTTTCTCCTCACTAAGGACCCCACCCTAAGACTTAACCACTCGCCTTTTTTCATCTATTTTGATGTTTCTTTTTTGTTTGTTATTTATTTTTTTTTTTTACTTCACCAAGTTCTGTTGGGCTGCCCCACCCATCTAAGTTTGTGGGTTCTGAAGATCCCCTTAACTACAGATGTACTGCCCTCTAGTGGCTAACTGCCATATGCCGCTCGACTGGCTGTTGTCCTGAGACCATGACATTTGCTGTGTCCCCTCATTTCTAATGATGTCAAGGAGAGTAGAGGTGGGGACTAAAAGTGTGTGATAACCCAAGAAAATTGAGAAAAGAGGGCTGGTGAGATGGCTCAGCAGGTAAGAGTACCCGACTGCTCTTCCAAAGGTCCTAAGTTCAAATCCCAGCAACCACATGGTGGCTCACAACCATCCGTAACGAGATCTGACTCCCTCTTCTGGAGTGTCTGAAGATAGCTACAGTGTACTTACATATAATAAATAAATCTTTGAAAAAAAAAAAGAA
>NC_034606.1:63446825-63457298 GCF_900095145.1 Mus pahari | reverse complement strand
CCTCCTCCTCCTCCTCCTCCTCCTTCTTCTTCTTTTGTTTTTTTTGGAGCCAGGGTGTGCTGTGGTGCAGGTGTGGAGGTCAGAGGACAACTTTCAGGAATTGGTTTTCTACATCCACTATGTGGGTCCTGGGAGTCAAACTCATGGAGCGTGTTAGCAAACTACCTACGGAGCCACCTCAGCTCAGAGGGTGACTTTGAAGTCCTCACCAGCCTTTGGCCTTCACATCCCAAGTGCTAGGTCACAGAATTGCAGTGCCAAACTTGGCTTAAGGGCTTGTGCTAAAAAGAGTCTTGGAGCTCTAAATGAGTGCTTCACTGGGTGTGGTGGCGCACGCCTTTGATCCCAGCACTTGGGAGGCAGAGGCAGGCAGATTTCTGAGTTCGAGGCCAGTCTACAGAGTGAGTTCCAGGACAGCCAGGACTACACAGAGAAACCCTGTCTCGGGGGAAAAAAAAAAAAAGTGAGTGCTTCATGCTTTTGAGGATCTAGGCTAGGTTCCCAGCATCCACACAGTGGCTCACAACCACCTGTAACTCCAGTTCAAAGGGCTCTGATGCCCTATTCTGAAACTCTGCAGGTTCCTGCATCTATATGGTACATATAAGTTCACAGAGCTACACAGAAATACACATTTATTATAAACAAAACTTTTAAGTCTGTCTCAAGAGGATTAAAGTTGGAAATGAGGGCCAGGTGTGGTACAGGGCTTTAATTCCAGCTCTCAGGGGGGAGAGGTAACATCTCATCTCTTGAATTGGGAGGTAACCTTGTCTACAAGTCAGTGTTACATAGTAACATCTCATCTCATCTCTTGAGTTGGGAGGTAACCTCGTCTACAAGTCTGTGTTACATAAGACCAACTCCCCCCCCACCCAGAACTGAGGTAATTTACCCTATGTTTAGGATGGTCCATCATAGATTAATTCGTATTATCTTCTAGTAGGGGTGTTTTCATTTTTGAGTACAGGCAGAGGGAAGGTGCTTTCTGCTTTTCCATTCCTAGTTAAACTTGTACTATAGCTCAGATAGTTGTGGGATCACCTGAAGTTTCTCTTTTCGAAATTTTGTTGAAATTGGCTTCAGTGATCAGACTAGAAACTTTGATGCTACGTATAGATAGCAGCAAGTGTCTGCTATTGATCCCTCCTATAACCATGTCCAGAGCCACACTGTCTAATGTGGCCGATCACACATGGTTAGGTCTAACATGGTTATAATTAAGTTACTGAGTTGCACCACCTACCTTTCATTCAATAGCTACATGTATCTAGTGGCTATGTTCCTGTGGATACAGCCCATTTCCACAGAATGAACCATGCGTACCCAGGAAAGTAGCCTCAGACCTAATTTGCCAGCTTCTTTCTATTCTTTTCTCTTGAATCTTTTTTAAAAATTACATTTATTTTATCGTGTGTGTTTGTGTGTGGGAGCATCCTGGATCTGTGAAGGTCAGAGAACAACTTAGATTCAGTTCTCTCTCCACTATGTGGGCCAGAGGGATAGAAGCCAGGTCTTAAGGCTTTGCAGTAAATGCCTTTTACTCTAGGGGCCATCTTATAGGCCCTTAAGGCTTTTCTTTTCTTTTTTAATCTATGGGAAAATGTCCCCTTTGGTTTGCACTATGGGGTAACTTCTCAGAGTGACTGCTTGGGCGGCTTTTTCTTGTTTAGCCTCAGCCTTTTCACTTGTAATATGGAGATAATTCCACAATGTTGGTGAGGAAAAAGGAGGATATAAAGTATCGAGTATATAGTTAATTTGTCTCAACCTGCTTACTAGATGTATACAGTCTATGCAGAAAGGTAATTCTAGTCTTCCTTTCTACCAGACTTGGAGTGCAGGAGCTTGACAAAGGTCTTATTCAGATTAACAATATTCCAACCAAGTAGCAGAGTATTTAGCTTAGTTTAAGGAAGAAGAAGAAGAAGAAAAAAAGACAGGTTTAGAAGATTTTCGGGAAAATTAAATATGGGGTGGGGACACTTTACATTGATGTTTTGGTAGGGAAGTGGTTGTTTGGGGATCGTGAGGACACCGACAATACTTCTACACCAAAGGGTCTTGGAGTTAGAAGACCTGAGAGTCGTCCAGCTTTCTTCCGGCCCCCAAACGTGGCAAGAACCCACCCTTTGCAGCGCCAGGCACCGTGCCTCACTTTCTCCATTTGAGGACTCCAGTTCCCAGGATGCAGAGCTGCGGCCAATCTCCAGGCTCTTTTTTCACTCCCCCCCCCCTTTGGCAAAGATTGTCCCCAGCCAAAGCAAGGAGTTCCAAGGGTCAGTGACTTTAGGGAACAGAATTAAAAAGTGGCCAGAATCCTAGCTTTACCACCCAGAAGGTAAAGGGGGCAGCTCCTGGGCCGCGGCGAAGAAGAGGGGGGTTTTATTCCCACGTGTCTGCCCGGCGGCCAGCCTGGCGCAGTCGGGGTTAATCTGCAGCGGAGGGATCCCGGAGCGTGTGCGTAGAACTGCAGAGTCACAGCCTTTCCTCCAAGAGGGCTGTACCCCTCCGCCGCCCCGCTCCAACACAAAATAGGGCCTCCTCTTCTCCTTTCTCCCCTTCTCGAGTGGGGTGCCCCAGGCAAAAGGGCCCCCTGGATCTCGCGCCGGACGCTCCACGAGTCTCTACGACCGCTGCCCAGATCCGAGGCGAGGAAAGAGCCTCTTCGCAGGAACCACCCTACCGGCCGAGCAGGAGGCGGAGGGGGGAGGCGGAGCGGCGCCGCGCTGCACTACTTTCCTCTCCGGTTGCAAATGGCTGCCTCGTTCCCCACTTTCCGCTCAGTTTCCTGACCCCCCGGCGCCGGGAGCCGGGGTTGGACCATGCACCTCTAGACCCCCCGCGATCAGAGCCTGCCGGGGGTCTAGGGGGTGCCGCGGACCACAGCCGGCCAGGCCGGGGGCGGGGCAGCTCCCGAGGCCAGAGGGGAAGGGAGGCGAGCGCTGGGCCTGGAGCGGCCGGAGGGGAGCGGGCAGAGGGCTCGCACCGCCCGCCCCTTCCTCTTCCTCGCCCACCAACCCTCCTCCCTTCCCCGGGGGGAGCAGAAGGTGGGGGGCTCGAAGCCGCCGAGGGGGGACGCTCGGGGTCGCGGAGCCCGGCGCTGGGTGTGTGTCAGGTTCGGCCCCGCCGGCTCCGCGTCGCCGTAGCTCGCGCGGCCCCGGGGCGCCGGCCCGGCGGGGAGAGGGGCTCGGCGCGGCTGCGAGGGGCTCACGTTCCATCCGGGCCCGGCGCGCGGCGCGGCGCGGCGCGGCATTCCTTCCGGGCTGCTGGGGAGGCGCCTCGACGTTCCATCTGGAGAGCCTCGACGTTCCGCCCGAGCCCGGCGCGGGCGGCCGGGGCGCTGGCCGGGCCCTAGGACTGAGAGGCCGCCCCGCGACGCGGATGCGGAGCCTGCTCGCCCAAGATCAAAGCCACCGGTGCTCTCTTTGTGTCCGCTCGGGATTCGCCGCCCTGGGGCTGTTCATGGAAACCTAAACTGCTGGAACCTGAGGCAGAGAACCCCTCTTGGATTTTTGCTTTTTTTTTTTTTTTTTTTTTAAACCCCCGGGGGAAGGGTGACCACTCCGACCTGGATTTACCGTTCTTGGTCTCCCTAAGCCCCCCCGAGTGGGGGGCGGTTGTGCTCGCTCTGGCGGTTGGAGGTCGGGGAGCGGCCCGGGCTCTGGCCATGTTCTCGGATGAGGATTTCTGGATCGCCCTGTGAAGAGGTGAGTGAAGTCCGTCCGGCCTGGGCCCAGAAAGGGTTGGACTGGGGGCACAGCCAGATGGACTATCTTGGCCGGTGCTGGCCTTTAGGTTGGAGAAAGGGGTGCCAGAGCTGGGGAGGGTTTCCTTTGGCAGGGTCTGTCAAGGGAATCTGAGCCAGTTGCCACGGCAGAACTGAGGCCTGGTTTCTTGGGGTGTGCCTCTTTAAAGATTGGGGGTTCAAGGAACTACAGGAGTTTGGGAACATGTCCAGATAGCCTCATTGCCTGTTTATTTTTGTGTTGAGGGAGTTCGACCAAACTAGGACCCAGGCCCTGATGCCAACACCATTCCCAGGCTGCTGTCCCCCACACCTACCTCCAGGATTCCTTGGGACAGAGCAACTTGGTGTGTGTGTGTGTGTGTGTGTGTGTGTGAGTGCCACTGCCAGGTCGCACATACTGCCAGATTGGACTTTAATGTTGTTCCTACCTACCTGGGCACCCAAAACAATCTGTGGGAAACTCAAGGAGCCCTGAGTCCTTCACCGGTGTGTGTGGGGGGAGGGTGGGTGGAAACTGGTGCGATGAAGAGGGGAGCTGGGACATGAAGGAGGTGGGGCTGGGGCAGCTCTGCCCCTGCTGTTCAACTTAACTACCTCTGCCTGGCAAAGTGTCCCCAGCAAGGCCTAGTGGTGTCTTAGCCGGCTTCCTTTCCCCTCCTCTTGGGATGGACATAATCTCCGGGGGATTATAGAGGAGGCCGTTGAGATCTGTTCTCTACGAATGTGGGCTGCAAAAAATGGCTTTTGTCTCTTGCTTTCTCTGGGCCTAGTGTAGAGTTAGCTGCCCATGAGTCCCTGGCCAATCCTGAAAGCCCCTGCCAGATCGCTACAGTGCTTTCTGGCTACGGAATGGTAAATAGTTCTCAGGTGCTGCCCGGGCCCTGTAGAGTAGGGTAGCTTGTGCCTCTTTGATGGAGAAATGACTTTATTTGTGCTCTTTTCTGCTGGAAGTCAGTGTTTCCAGCCCTGGTAGGAGGTGTTGGGGAGAAGGGGTGTGTATCTACAGCAGGAAGGGTGCAGCATGAACCTCCCGCCTCAGCCCCTGGGCCCCGGGCTGGGGCTGGGGACAGCCTCTCTCACACCTGTCGTGTTGCCCAGCGGGGGTTTGGCTAGTGCATTTTGCTCCCTCATTCCACCCCCTCCAAAATACATTTGCTAGGTCTCCTTGAGTCTTGTCTCAGAATGGGGAAAGTAGGGGGGGTTTGCCCTTGAAAGATTTCTGGGAGTTGGCATAGGGGTATGGGGTAAAGTGAGCTGTCATCTATGGTCTCTGCCTCTCTTGTCTGCTCTTAGATAACATCCTTAGGTGGGACTGTACCTTGTTAGCTCTGGCTGACCCCCTAGGCTACCGAGGGACAATGGGTTACCATTTGGATCCTTCCTAGAGTGCTGACTGAAAATGGGGTGGAGAGAGGTGTGGTTTGACTCTATCTGGGAACCAGGAAGTCCTGAGGCCCACTGAAGAGCAGTTCACTCAAGGGCCTGCTCCAGCCTTTCACCCCTCCAAGCCTCCATTTCCTCCCTTGCAGAGAAAATGGAGTGAAGTCTGTTGGGCTAGGGTGAACACAGGAAGGAGAGTGGTGGGGTAACTCTCTGCCACCTCTCTTGACTGTTTTGGGCATTTTTAGATGTAAGACTCCGGGGTGTCAGCTCCCAGCTCAGAGCAAGCCTGGTGCAGATATTAGCCTAGTTTCGATCCAGGGAAAACCCCCTTGGGATAGATGTGTGTCTCTGTTTACTGGCTGTGAATGATGGTACGGGGGAGCCTTTGGTTTTATTTGCTCCAAAGCCTCCAGGGGCTTGATTGCTATGGCACTTGGTGTTTTGGTATAGATATTGGGCTGAAAGCTTGAGGAGTTAGGGGCAAAGGTTTCAGGCTCCTTGGAGATGTCCCTGGGTTCTTTATGGCACAGAAAAAGGAGAGTTTGCTGTTTAGTCTTGGACCTTCCATGGCTCTGTAAGTGGGGTGCTTCCATGGCTCTGTAAATGGGGCTCTCTTTGCTAGGCTTTCTACTCTGATCCTCAAGGCTAAATGGAGAAGGTAGTTTCTGTACCTTCTTGGGCAGTGCTAGCTTTAGCAGAGAGAGGGCTGTGCTTGGGGGAGGGCTGAGGAATGTGTCCCTCTGGCCTTGTGTCAGGCGGCCCTCCTACCCACTGTATTATCACTGTTGCCTACTATCTGTTGCTGTTTGTGGCTCCCTTGGCCTCAACTCTGAGAACAAAGTTGGTGGAGGATCTGTTAGGAAGATATGGTTAGATGCAAACATTTAGAAAACTTTAAAGTTCTCTTGGAACTTCGGAGCGACCAGGCCTTGAATGATTGAATAGGCAGAGCCTTGAGCTCCAGTTCCCACTTCCCACAGGTGGCTTGTAAGGGCCTCTTGCATGCAGTTCAGAGCTTGTTCTGTAAGCCGGCCATATAAGCATCCTGCTTTCCTGCAGATGGGTTGTTGGGCATGAGGCTTGGGAAGAGGTAATAGGTGTCAGGTGCTGCTGCTGCTGGTCCTTCCCTGGCAGGGTCATAGCATGAGAGGGACGGTAAAGTGGCATCTTAACTTCTGCATGGCTCCAGGGGGACAGCCGACATTGGAAATGAAACTGTGTGCTTAGGGAAGGAAACTGATTCTGTGTTGGCTGGGAATTTACTGATCGTCGGGCACTTTGAGGGTTCCCCTTGTTATTCAGCCCCAAGTGACTGACCAGGGTATTTGTCTTCCAGTTTTAGAGAACAGGATTATCTGTACCGAGGTTGGTGTGATCACTGACTAAACAAGGGGAGTGGAAAACATGGGATATGGATTTCTCAGACCTTTATCATTTACAGTTGTTTTTAAGGGAGTCTTCTTACCTCACACCACCTTTAGAAGCACTAGATACTGGTTGAGAAGAAGGCCCACTCTCCTCACCAACAGCTGCAGGCACTAACCCTTCTCAGCATCCTTATGAGGGGTTTCTTTCCTATTCATAATCTTGGGAATTCTTTTCTGTTTAAACAGTTTCAGCTGGCCTAGAGCTCTCATTGTAGACCAAGCTGGTCTCCAACTTGCCTTTGATCCCTCTGCTTCTGTCATCCAAGTAATGGTGTTATAGGTGTGTGCCTCCAGGTCTAGCATCTCTGTAATTCTTACTCTTGACTCCTCTCAGTCTTCCTACCCAAGGGTCCTGCCTTGGAGGTCAGGGCAAATACACCCAGTGTTGTGTGAGTCTTAAGCTTTCAGATGTAGCTTTAGCATGTTTCATTTGGTTTTGAGATACACTGGATTATATGAAAAAGGAAAGAGGGACCGTTAACTCTTCTTTGAGTATTTGGAAACCCGGCTTGACTTAAGAGGAAGGAAACTATTCTGCTCTGTTAAGTCCTGCCCCATTTAGCCCTCCTCCAAGTAGCAATGTGCTTCCTGAGACTACAACTCCCAGCATGCTTAGCCCCGGGCCTGCTTACACATGCTCAGTAACTCTTAAGGCCCACTTCTGTTAACTACTAGGAGCATCTAAGGAAGAAGGGCAGTTGGCGTTGCTAAGGGCAACAAACCTGAGGCCTTCATGCTAGGTGAGACCCAGGGCTCATGTAGGGCTGGAACCAGTGGTGGTCCTGAGTTTTATAAGCCTGGCAGTTGAGGTTCCTCCTATTGTATTTGGGCTATCCTTGTTAAAAGCAGTGGAGATCCATTCACGCTATCCTTTAGTGTAGTGTTGTGTTAAAGTTCTTGCAACACCCTAGGACTCTACTTTCAGTCTGTGGGATGGTAGTGGACCTGAGATCTAAGAATAAAGGCCAAGGAATAGATAGGGCCCAGGAGTTAAAGAGAGACAATGGATGTAGTTTTAGTTGGAATGATTACCCTAGGCACTGTTACAGAGGAGGGTGGAAGTGTGAAAATGGAATAGATACCTGAGAATTCAGGATGGGAGGAGGAGGTATGTGTCTGGAGAAGTGGGTAGTGGGGTAAGAGTCAGAAGATGAATTCCCTAGTCACTGCAACAGAGGCTTGTAGACAGGGTTTGTCTCTGATGTCTAAAGGGTCTGCTTACCATTAACTGACTTCTTATGGGGAAAGGGCTCCCTGGGGAAGCTTAGTGGACATACAGGTGTCTTTTGGCATCCACAGGTCTCCCCGAGAGGGCCCTGCCCAGTCGGAGAGAGGGATGGACAGCCAGAAGCCGCCTGCTGAAGATAAAGATTCAGACCCAGCAGGTGAGTAGAACACATTTCCTAGTTTGCTGACAGCTTTTGGCTCCTCAGGGGTAGCCCTTTATTTCTGGCCCTGGCACAAATCCTGGCTCTGTCTGAAATGCACAAGAAATTGAAGAACTTTGTTCTTTGAGACAAAAGTTTAAATGCCATCTCCTGTCTGTTCATTCAGCTGATGGACTTACAGCCCCTGAGAAGCCAGACCTTCCCATTCTGTGTGTCGGGGAGGTCTCTGTCCCCAGTTCTGGGAGTTCCAGGCTTCAGAAGCCTCTTCATGACTGCAGGTAACTTGTTTGTGGAAAACAGGGCTTTATGAGCATATGGGGATTTGATTGGAGTTCAAGGGCTTTCCAGAAATGTGAGTAGGATACATGAGAATGCCAAATCACAGGGTTCTGGGGGTGCTGGCTGCCATGGTGCTGATGTCTGTGTGTCCACAGTAGGGGTCCAGCACAACGTTGTGCTCTCTGTAACTGCGGGGAGCCCAGTCTGCATGGGCAAAGGGAGCTGCAGCGCTTTGAATTGCCATCTGACTGGCCCGGGTTTCCAGTGGTATCCTCTGGGGGAACGTCAGGTCCCCGTGAGGCAGTGCTGCCCAATGAGGATGTATCACAGATTGGGTTCCCTGAGGGCCTTACGCCTGCCCACCTAGGAGAGCCTGGAGGTGAGTTGGTTTGGAAGCAGGGTAGAGATTGGGCCATCCTGAGCTACTGGTCAGTGTTAATCTGCTCCTCTTGTTTACCTCATCCCACCTATCAAGGGCACTGCTGGGCACATCACTGGTGTGCTGCGTGGTCAGCAGGCGTATGGGGGCAGGAGGGCCCAGAACTATGTGGTGTGGACAAGGCCATCTTCTCAGGGATCTCACAGGTAGGGTTAAGATGAGATGACTGCGTAGGTGAGGGGAGTCAGGGAGGAGTGGGCAGGCCTGGGGAAGGGCTAGTGGCTAACCTGTCCAAGCTCTGAGGCTCTGCCTATCCTTGTAGCGCTGCTCCCACTGCACCAGGTTCGGTGCCTCCGTTCCTTGCCGCTCACCCGGATGTTCCCGGCTTTACCACTTTCCCTGTGCAACTGCCAGTGGTTCCTTCTTATCCATGAAAACACTGCAGCTGCTCTGCCCAGAGCACAGTGATGGAGCTGCACATTTGGGTGAGAAGAACAAATGAGGGGCCAAGCGTGCCTTTGGTTTTGGTACTCCACAAAGCATTATTTAGTCTAAAATTGCAGTCATTGTGTCCCAGTAAAATAGATGCGAACTTTGTGAGTACAGGGGCCCTGCCTGTATGTGTCTGTATGTGCCTATATGCAGTACTCTGGTTTCTGCAGAATAGTATATGTACTAGCTCTGCATCACTCTGTAGCTGACCTACACCTTCCTTCCCTTCCTCCTGCAGAGGAGGCTCGCTGTGCAGTGTGTGAGGGGCCAGGGCAGTTGTGTGACTTGTTCTTCTGTACCAGCTGTGGGCATCACTATCATGGAGCCTGTCTGGACACTGCTCTGACTGCCCGCAAGCGTGCCGGTTGGCAGTGCCCTGAATGCAAAGTGTGCCAATCATGCAGGTAAGAGTGTAGCCATATGCCAAGTGTGGGCAGAAATTGAGGCTAGGAGGGATCCCACAATGTGTCCTGTGCCCTTTAGGAAACCTGGGAATGATTCTAAAATGTTGGTGTGTGAGACATGTGACAAAGGGTATCATACCTTCTGCTTAAAACCACCCATTGAGGGCCTGCCTGCTCACTCGTGGAAATGTGAGGTGAGTATCTTTAGATGCCACCTCCTTTAGCATCTCTACAGTTGTCTTGAGCTTAATGGGGCACACACATGTCTCTGTCTCCAGCTGAGGCTTGACTAGAGTCTGTCTTGCTTTCTTGCTTCCCTAGACATGCCGGCTATGTCGGGCCTGTGGGGCCAGCTCAGCAGAACTGAATCCCAACTCTGAATGGTTTGAGAACTATTCACTCTGTCACCGCTGTCATAAAGCCCAGGGAAGCCAGCCTGTCACTTCTGTTGCCGAACAGCACCCAACTGTCTGTAGCAGGTAAGTAGTGTCAACTGAGATAGGGACGGGGCATTGGGGGGGGGGGAGGGTGAGACTGGAGGGGCCATGTTAAACAGGATAGACAGTCAGCAATGCAGGCCACCTCATTGATGCCTGGTCCTAGTTGGCTCTCTAGGAGTTGTTAGCCAGAGAGAGCCACAGTGCCTGCTCCCTGTACCCTCCGCAGATTTCCACCCCCAGAGCCTGGTGAGATCTCCACTGATGTGCCCGATGCTCTGTACGTTGCATGCCAAGGGCAGCCAAAGGGTGGGCACATGACCTCTATGCAACCCAAGGAACCGGGGCCCCTGCAATGTGAAGCCAAACCACTAGGTGAGTAGGACCTGAAGGTCCCTGAAGTTAGTCCTCTGTTCTGGAGAAGGTCCCTGAAGTTAACCCTCTGTTCTGTAGAAGGTCCCTGAAGTTAGCCCTCTGTTCTGGAGAAGGTCCCTGAAGTTAGTCCTCTGTTCTGTAGAAGGTCCCTGAAGTTA
>NC_034606.1:63411327-63445222 GCF_900095145.1 Mus pahari | reverse complement strand
GACTCTCCTGCCTCACCTCCACCTGAAGCCTCCCGACTGTCCCCACCGCCCGAGGACTCTCCTGCCTCACCTCCACCAGAGGACTCACTCATGTCCTTGCCGATGGAGGAGTCACCGCTTTCGCCACTGCCTGAGGAGCTGAGACTCTGCCCTCAGCCCGAGGAACCATACTTGTCTCCTCAGCCTGAGGAGCCCCGACTCTGTCCCCAGTCTGAGAAGCTGCCGCTGTCCCCACAGTCTGAGGAGCCATGCCTGTCCCCTGTGCTTGCAGAACCAGGTCCATCTTCTCAGCCTGAGGAGCTACGCTTGTCCCCTGTGCCTCAGGAACCACACCTGTCCCCTCAGCCTGAGGAGCCACACCTGTCCCCTCAGCCTAAGCAGTTGCACCTGTCACCCCAACCTGAGGAGCCCTGCCTGTCTCCCATGCCTGAGGAGCCCTGCCTGTCCCCACAGCCTGAGGAACTAAATCGACCTCCTCAGTCTGAAGAGCCTCCTGAGGAACCAAGCCAGAGCTCTGCACCTAAGGAGCTGTCCCTGTTTTCCCCAAGTGGGGAGCCACCTTTATCCCCCATGCTTGGAGAGCCAGCTCTGTCTGAGCCTGGGGAACCACCTCTGTCCCCACTTCCTGAGGAGCTGCCCTTGTCCCTGTCTGGGGAGCCAGTCTTGTCACCTCAGCTGATGCCACCAGGTAAGGAGGTATTAGTGTCCCGTTCCTCTGGGGGCAGTCTTAACACTTTATGGCATGTCTAATCTGAGAGCTTCTTTTTCTCTTCTTTCCAGATCCTCTTCCTCCTCCACTCTCACCCATCATCCCAGCTGCAGCCCCTCCAGCCTTGTCTCCTTTGGGGGAGTTAGAGTACCCCTTTGGTGCCAAAGGGGACAGTGACCCTGAGTCACCGCTGGCTGCCCCCATCCTCGAGACGCCTATCAGCCCTCCACCGGAAGCCAACTGCACTGACCCCGAGCCTGTGCCCCCGATGATCCTCCCCCCATCTCCAGGCTCCCCTCTGGGACCCGCCTCTCCGATCCTCATGGAGCGGCTCCCTGTGCCCTGCTCTCCACTCCTTCCGCACTCCTTACCTCCTCCGACCCCTCCTCCTTCCCATAGCTCACCTCCTGCTCTGCCGCTCTCTGTTCCCTCCCCACTGAGTCCTGTGCAGAAGGTAGTGGACGTCTCAGATGAAGCTGAGCTGCACGAGATGGAGACTGATAAAGGTCCAGAACCTGAGTGCCCAGCCTTGGAACCCAGGGCTACCAGTCCCCTGCCGTCCCCTCTGGGGGACCTTTCTTGCCCTGCCCCCAGCCCTGCCCCGGTCCTGGATGACTTCTCTGGCTTGGGAGAAGACACAGCCCCTCTAGATGGGACTGATGCTGATCCATCCCAGTCACGGACTGCACAGATGTCTGGCAGCTTGGCTGGTGAACTTAAAGGTTCTCCTGTGCTCCTGGACCCCGAGGAGCTGATCCCTGTGACCCCTATGGAGGTCTATGGCCCAGAATGCAAGCAGGCAGGGCAGGGCTCACCCTGTGAAGAGCAGGAGGAGCCTGGTGCACCAATGGCCCCCATGCCGCCCACTCTCATCAAATCTGACATCGTCAATGAGATCTCTAACCTGAGCCAGGGCGATGCCAGTGCCAGTTTTCCTGGTTCAGAGCCTCTGCTGGGCTCCCCTGACCCCGAGGGGGGTGGCTCCTTGTCCATGGAGCTGGGAGTATCTACGGATGTTAGTCCAGCCCGAGATGAGGGCTCCCTACGCCTCTGCACTGACTCGCTGCCAGAGACGGATGACTCCCTGTTGTGTGACACTGGGACAGCAACCAGTGGAGGCAAAGCCGAGGGGGACAAAGGGCGGCGGCGCAGCTCCCCCGCCCGGTCCCGAATCAAACAGGTAAGAGGCTCTCGTGTCCCTGGATGTGCCCAAGCTCATGTTGTCATGAGTCACAGCCCAGTGCTACCTTTGCACTTCACTTCCTGCAGCCTGGACTGCATAGATCCTTTAGCTGCCTAGCTGCCTACTATACATAAAGGAGGTAAATGATTTACCCAGGTTCATGGCCTCAGAAATACAATTGGGACCAAAAACGTGGCACCATGAAGGCTTTTCTTTTGCTCTTCTCCCATGGTGGCCATGGTGGCTGTCCGTGGAAGGCCAGGTTGGTTTGCTCATTGCTCACTTAGTGCTTGATCATACTTGGAAACTTGACTTCTTTTTGTCCTCTGAGTGGGACACCTGGGTCATTTTTTAAAAAGCTGTTAGACGCTTTATTTGTCATCTTTCCCTCCAAGCTTGTGGGCCAAGCACACGCAGTCCTCCCTGTAATGGGTCCTTTCTATGACTTAGGGTCGGAGCAGCAGTTTCCCAGGACGCCGCCGGCCTCGTGGAGGAGCAGCGCACGGAGGCCGAGGGAGAGGACGGGCCCGACTGAAGTCGACCACTTCTTCCGTTGAGACACTGGTAGTAAGGACAGGCTTCGCACCCCCAAGCATGCCTCACACACTCCTTAAGAGTTAAGCACGCTTAGAATCCTGTCAGTCCATTGTTTGGCCTGACTACTTGGCTCTGAGGATTCTTGAAACCTCTGCCGTTGGGTCCCTGCAGGGGAACCTGAGTGGTCTGCCTCTTAGGCCTTTAGCTTAACCAGGCATGCACACCTCTCTTCTGCGCATGGGAAAGGGCGGCTTAGCTGAGGCAGACTTTACTTCCTCAATCTTTACAACTTTCTGCTTATTAAGGTGGCTGATATTGATAGTTCTCCTAGCAAGGAGGAGGAAGAGGAAGATGATGACACCATGCAAAATACCGTGGTTCTCTTCTCTAACACAGACAAATTTGTTCTAATGCAGGTACTGTATGGAGTTAGGACGGCCCAGCTTTAGTAGTGAGAGAGGCATACTGAGTGCACTCTTGCTCCTGGCCCCCTCCTCCCCCCAGTGTGTGTGTTTGTGTGTGTGCATGTTTGTGTGCGTGCGCATTCGTGTGTGTGTGTGTGTGTGTGTGTGCACGCGCATTCGTGTGTGTGCACGCACGCATGTGTGTGTGTGTGTGTGCATGCGCGTGCGTGTGCATGCGCGTGCGTGTGCTTGATCATGAGCTTACTTTGCTGAGAAGGTGGATGGGGAGAATCAGGGGCCCAGTTTGCTTGTTTCGATAGCTGCTAATGAGGTGGTCCTGGTGGGTTGTTAATGCTGCATGGTGAAAAGGGCAGAAATGGAGCCCAGGGAGCCTGTATGACCAGTACAGTCACCCCCAGGTAATCTTGAGCCTACTTTCTTTTTTAGACAAGTCTCTACCCTAGCTGGTCTTCCTATAACTTCTTAAACTGATGTTAGATTGTATATCTAGTTACTAGATTGGAACAAGAAGTTTTCCTAGGGAGGCACAGCTTCTCTGAATTGGGAGGGAGATGCAGGGGATCCCTGGTGACCTAGTGACTGTCTTAATGCTGTGGGATACATCGGCTTCTAATTGACTCCCTGGTCTTTGCCTGGGACCAGGGACAACAGACATGTTTGCAGGGCTGGGTAGATGGCTTTGGAGGAATGCTTGCTCCACAAGCAAGAGGACCTGAGTTTAATTCCCTGAGACCTATTTAAAAGCTGACTGTGGCCATACACGCCTGTACCAGTGTTGGGGGAGGAGACAGGCCGGTTCCAGGAGCTTGGTGGCCAACCAGCTTAGTTGGAATTGTGAACTTTGTGTTCAGTGAGAGACTGTCTCAAAAAAGGGGGTGGAATATAATAGAGGAAGACCTTTGACTCCCTCTATATACTGTTCTCACCCCATACCTCAAGACAGACAGACATAGGGATGGAGAGACAGACAGGATACAGAGAGGCAGAGGCATGCTTGCACATTGGGGTCTTTGTTCCTCTGCAGGACATGTGTGTGGTGTGCGGCAGCTTTGGCCGGGGCGCTGAGGGCCACCTCTTGGCCTGTTCACAGTGTTCTCAGTGCTATCACCCGTACTGTGTCAACAGCAAGGTGAGCGCAGCACTGGGCGTGTGTGGGTGGTGGGTAGAGTCAGTTCTTCACTACCCTATTCCCCCACACTATTGATTTTTATTATTTTACTACATCTGTCTGGTGGGGAAGGGGAACATGTATGTCAGGGCGTAATTGTTGAGGTCAGAGGACAGCTTGTAGGGTCAGTTGTCTCCTTCCACCTCGTGGATTCTAGGGATCAAACTCAGGTCATCAGGCTTGGTGGCAGGGGCCTTTATCTGCTTAGCCATCTCACAGCCTGACACTCGATTTTTTTTTTTTTTTTCTTTTTCTTTTTCTTTTTTTTCCAAGATGGTTTCTCTGTGTAGCCCTGGCTGTCCTGGAACTCACTCTGTAGACCAGGCTGACCTCGAACTGAGAAATCCACCTGCATCTGCCTCCCAAGTGCTGGGATTAAAGGTGTGCGCCACCACTGCCCAGCGATGGTTGATTTCTTAAAGTGGCTCTTGGAAGTCATTGATCAGTTGTCAGTCCTGTCAAACTCAGGGAAAGGTGCTTTGGAACTTATAGCAGACATTGTAGTTTCTTTCCATAGGCCAATACTTGTCAGTGTAATTCAGTCCGTTGTGTAAATGCAGACTGTAGAAAACACGCTCTGTGGTCAGGAGGGACGGCACAGACCTTTAGTCCAGGCAGAGGCAGGCAGAGCTCTGTGAGTTTGAGGTCAGCCTGGTCTACACAGTGAGCTCCCAGTCAGCCAGGGCTCCACAGTGAGACCCTGTCTCAAACAAAACCATGGTATGGTCTGGAACCAGAGCGGAGAATCGAACCTGGAGCTCCACATGTACAAATAGATAGCATTGTCTTTATGTCTTTAACTTAAGGCATAATCAATCGGTCCTTTGGGTTTTTCTAAAAACTACCAATTTATTAATTAATGCACTAGTAACATTTATTAGCTTGTTTTACTAACAGGTTCTAAAAGGTGAAAGTTGAGGGAAGTGAACCTTGTTCTGTCATCAGCTTGGTGCCTGTAATGACAGATGTGTTGTTCACTCAGTGGGGCTGTGGTTGGAGAATCTCTGTTCAGCACAGCTCCTGGAAGCCTCTGGAGAGGCGCTGTTTGGTGTCAGTGTGCTCTGTGCAAACCCGTCCGCTCAGAGGTCTGCCTTCTGCCATATAAGCTCTTTGAATCCCTCCCTAAGACACAGCTGAGGCATCTCCTTTTCTCCACCAGATCACCAAGGTGATGCTGCTGAAGGGCTGGCGTTGTGTGGAGTGCATCGTTTGTGAGGTGTGTGGCCAGGCCTCCGACCCTTCGCGCCTGCTGCTCTGTGATGACTGTGACATTAGCTACCATACATACTGTCTGGATCCCCCACTGCTCACTGTGCCCAAGGGTGGCTGGAAGTGCAAGTGGTAAGGAGAAGCAGCCTGGGCTCCGACAGGAGATGGTGAATGGCCTCAGATACAGTTAGCAGTTAGAGAGACCAGCCTGCTGGGCTGCTTCTCAGTGGGGGCGCCCGCCTCTGGGATCCTAGGTTGGGTGCTGAAGGTCTTTCTGCTTCTACTAGGTGTGTGTCATGTATGCAGTGTGGGGCTGCCTCCCCTGGCTTCCACTGTGAATGGCAGAATAGTTACACACATTGCGGGCCATGTGCCAGCCTGGTGACCTGTCCTATCTGTCATGCTCCCTATGTGGAGGAAGACCTGCTAATCCAGTGTCGCCACTGTGAACGGTGAGGGCATCCTTCTCCTCAGGTCGGCTCCGGGTGCTGCTGTCAGCTGACTTGGCCTGTGCTCACCCTCGTCTTCCTCTCCCCAGGTGGATGCACGCCGGCTGCGAGAGCCTCTTTACAGAGGACGAGGTGGAGCAGGCTGCTGACGAGGGCTTTGACTGTATTTCCTGCCAGCCATATGTGGTGAAGCCTGTGGGTGAGTACCGGGTTGGCGGAGGCCGATGATGCTGAGTGTCTCACTTTGGATGGTGTCCTAAGCTCGCTTTGGTTTGCCCTCCTTCCCACAGTACCCGTTGCCCCACCAGAGCTGGTACCCGTGAAGGTAAAAGAGCCAGGTAAGCCACAGACATTTTGATACCCAAACCAACTAAGACCATAGACCATCTCCTCTGCTCCAACCTCTATAAACTTTAAAGATTCAGGGTAATAAATGGCCAAGTCAGTGGCAAAGTTATGATTAGAACCAAGGTTTTCTTATTCCCAGACATGGTTCATGGCACCAGGCAAATCAGCTTCTTTATTACAAGAATCTCATTCAAGAGAGTAAGGCTTTCTTCTCACAGAAGGGACAAGGCCATCTTTTCTGCCACAGTGTGGGCACCACTCTTAGCAGGAATGCTGTCTTTCAGCAAGCAGAGTTCTTCCTATCACTTGGCAGCTAGAGAGCCCATTAGGTGAACCTGTGCTTAGTAGGTTCTGGACATAGCAGGCTTCTGCAACAGACCTCATCTCAGGATCCCTCAGTCACCGGTGGAGCTTCAGTGGCCTGCCGTCTCAGCCCTTAGCAACTGACAGGACTTGTCTGTCACTGCTTGTGTCTCAGTTGGGAACATGGGTTGACATGTGGAGTTTTGGTTTCCCTGGGGCCTCTGTCCAGGGGTCATATGTTCTTCCCTGTTGTCCAGAGCCCCAGTTCTTTCGCTTCGAGGGTGTGTGGCTGACAGAAACTGGCATGGCGGTGCTGCGTAACCTGACCATGTCACCACTGCACAAGCGGCGCCAGCGGCGAGGACGGCTAGGCCTCCCAGGCGAGGCAGGGCTGGAGGGTTCTGAGCCCTCAGATGCCCTTGGCCCTGATGACAAGAAGGATGGGGACCTGGACACTGACGATCTCCTCAAGGGTGAAGGTTGGGCTGGGGAATCTCAGAGAAAGGCAGATAGCGGGAGAAACAGCCCATATGAGTTGGGATGTTGGGTAGGGGCTACAGAGCCACTACTGGTCTCCGCTAGCACTTCGTCTTGCTCAAGCGGCACTGTGGCAGGTTACTGGGTTCCCTCTTGCAGCGTGACAAGGATAAAAGGGCCCATTTCTCTGATCTGCCTGTCTTCTTCTGTTACATGCAGGCGGTGTTGAGCAAATGGAATGTGAAATTAAGCTAGAAGGCCCCGCCAGCCCTGATGTAGAACTTGGCAAAGAAGAGACAGAGGAGAGCAAAAAGCGCAAGCGCAAACCGTACCGGCCGGGTGAGGCCTGGCGTGGGGCCGTGGGGCCGCGGGGCCGCGCGGGGCAGCGCACAGGTTCTGGTGGCTTCTCATTCTTGATTCTGCTTTCTCACAGGCATTGGGGGTTTCATGGTACGACAGCGGAAGTCTCACACCCGTGTGAAAAGGGGGCCTGCTGCACAGGCAGAGGTGTTGAGTGGGGATGGACAGCCCGACGAGGGTGAGACGGGTGAGGGCTCCCGTGGGGCCTGGGAGGAAGGTGGGGCCACAGCGCACGGGGCAGTGCCAGAGAGGCCAGGGTGTGAACTCGCTGTGGGAAAGCCAGTGGAGAGAAGCAGTTGGTTGGGGGATGAAGACATGGGCAGGAAGAGTTTCCAGCCGAGTTGAAGCTCGGTGTCTCCAGAAAGCCTGAGTCCTACTCTCTCCTGTCTGTAGTGATGCCCGCTGACCTACCTGCAGAGGGCTCTGTGGAACAGGGCCTTGCTGACGGGGATGAGAAGAAGAAGCAACAGCGACGAGCGCGCAAAAAGAGCAAGCTGGAGGACATGTTCCCTGCCTACCTGCAGGCAGGTTTCTGACTCCCTGGGGTCAGGGAAGGGGCTGTGTCCACAGGCATCAAGAAGTCATTCCTCTCGACTCTTCCTGCAGGAAGCCTTCTTTGGAAAGGACCTGCTGGACCTGAGTCGGAAGGCCCTGTTTGCAGTTGGGGTGGGCCGGCCAGGCTTCGGACTGGGAGCCTCAAAACCCCGGGGTGATGGCGGTTCAGATAGGAAGGAGCTTATGACAGCCTTGCACAAAGGTTAGTTTATAAAGATGAAGTACTCTGGGGTGTCCAGCCTACCTTCTGCCTCGTAGTGGGCAAAGATGTCTGGAGGTGGGGATGGGGTGGGCCGAGGGCTCCGTTCTGGGCGCCGGGCGTCACCAGTCTCTGACTGGAGTGGGGCTGTTGCTCACAGGAGATGATGGTCCCGATGTTGCAGATGAGGAGTCCCATGGGCCTGAGGGCACGGCTGATATACCAGGTGAGGGCTGCGGGGGGACTGAGCCCCATCTCGGTTTTGCTTGTTATCAGTTGGCTCTGCCCCTGAGCACTGCCAGAGTTGGAGCCTGGGCACTGTTCTGTGTCTCTTGTTGGTTCGTGTTGGTCTGAGTGGTGTGTGCTTCCATATCACTGATGGTAGCTTTCTTCTGGTGTTCTAGGGCTTGAGGGTGGGGGTGTAAAGGCATCCCCAGTGCCCAGTGACCCCGAGAAGCCGGGCACTCCAGGTGAAGGGGCGCTTAGCTCTGACCTGGATAGAATCCCCACCGAAGGTGAGGCCCGCACGGTGTGCTGGGGGGAGGGCCCTGCGTGGGGAGGGAGGAAGGCCCTGTCTGGGGTAGATCTGTGGGGTTGCGCGAGCCCCTCTTACTCAGCTCAACAGTGTGTGTACCTTGTCATTCTCCCACAGAACTACCCAAAATAGAGTCCAAGGACCTGCAGCAGCTCTTTAAGGATGTCCTGGGCTCAGAACGAGAACAGCATTTGGGTTGTGGAACTCCTGGCCTAGAAGGTAGCCGAACACCACTGCAGAGGCCCTTTCTCCAAGGTACTTATGACAGGGGTGGCTCCAAGTCTGCCGTAGCTAGCCTTGCTAGCTGAGGAGGTCAGCGGCTTCCTTTTCTCTGATCCTGTTGCTCTTGTAGGCGGACTCGCTTTGGGCAGTCTCCCCTCCAATAGCCCGATGGACTCCTACCCAGGCCTCTGCCAGTCCCCCTTCTTGGATTCTAGGTTGGTGTCTGTGCTTAACTGTCTTGGTGGTCCCTGTTGTCCTCTCCCTCCATGTGGGTGCCTGCCTTGCCTCCTTTTATCTTTGAACCACTGAGGAGACAACGCTCTTGTTTGCCCTGCCTTCCTTAAGTGGGGTTTTCTGTACAGTTTGTCTGGGGTGAGCCTAGAAATCCCTGCCCTATGTGACTCTCTGCCCCTGCGCCCCAGGGAGCGCGGGGGCTTCTTTAGCCCAGAACCCGGTGAGCCAGACAGCCCTTGGACAGGCTCAGGGGGCACCACCCCCTCCACCCCCACCACGCCTACCACAGAGGGCGAGGGCGACGGGCTGTCCTATAACCAGCGGAGTTTGCAGCGTTGGGAAAAAGACGAGGAGCTGGGTCAGCTCTCCACTATCTCACCTGTTCTCTATGCCAACATTAACTTTCCTAATCTCAAGCAAGATTACCCAGGTATTTCTGGGTGAGGGCAAGGGAAACAGCCTGACAGGTGGAGGGGGCCCCTCTGACCTGACCTTTCTGCTCCCCAGACTGGTCTAGCCGTTGTAAACAAATCATGAAGCTCTGGAGAAAGGTTCCAGCCGCTGACAAAGCCCCCTACCTGGTAAGAGCACGGGAGAGCTTCAGGCCTGGCGTAGAAGCGTTTTAGTGGCTTACCTCAGGTCCTTGTTCTCCTGTCATCCCCCGAGCAGCTGGGCGAGGAGAGACTGAGCTCTGGGGAGGCAGTTTGATAGGGGACGGGAGCTGGGCTTGAGGCAGAGTGCGAAGCCCTGTGTCCTGTCCTGTGTCCCTCAGCAAAAGGCCAAAGATAACCGGGCTGCTCACCGCATCAGTAAGGTGCAGAAGGTGAGTGGGCGGCCTTCCTAGGACTGGGGACTCGGGTCGTCTCTTCAGTCAGCAGCCTGACTGCTCCACTTGCTCTCTCTGTAGCAGGCTGAGAGCCAGATCAGCAAGCAAGCCAAGATGGGCGACATAGCCCGTAAGACTGATCGACCGGCCCTCCATCTCCGCATTCCCTCCCAGCCAGGGGCACTGGGCAGTCCGCCCCCTGCTGCGGCCCCCACCATTTTCCTTGGCAGCCCCACCACCCCTGCTGGCTTGTCTACCTCTGCGGACGGGTTCCTGAAGCCGCCAGCGGGCACGGTACCCGGCCCTGACTCACCTGGTGAGCTCTTCCTCAAGCTCCCGCCCCAGGTGCCCGCCCAAGTGCCTTCGCAGGACCCCTTTGGACTGGCCCCTGCCTACGCCCCGGAGCCCCGCTTCTCTGCGGCACCACCCACTTATCCTCCTTACCCAAGCCCCACTGGAGCCCCTGTCCAGCCCCCAATGCTGGGTACCACAACTCGACCTGGGACTGGCCAGCCAGGAGAATTTCATACTACCCCACCGGGTACCCCCAGACACCAGCCTTCCACGCCTGACCCCTTCCTCAAACCTCGCTGCCCCTCACTGGACAACCTGGCTGTGCCTGAGAGCCCAGGGGTAGCAGGAGGCAAGGTTTCCGAGCCTCTGCTCTCACCCCCACCTTTCGGGGAGTCCCGGAAGTCCCTAGAAGTGAAGAAGGAAGAGCTTGGGGCATCCTCTCCTGGCTATGGTCCCCCAAACCTGGGCTGTGTTGACTCACCCTCTTCAGGCCCCCACCTGGGCGGTCTGGAGTTAAAGGCACCTGATGTCTTCAAAGCCCCCCTAACCCCTCGGGCATCTCAGGTAGAGCCCCAGAGCCCGGGCCTGGGCTTGCGAGCCCAGGAGCCACCCCCTGCCCAGGCTTTGGCCCCTTCTCCTCCCAGCCACCCGGATGTCTTTCGTTCTGGCCCATACCCCGACCCCTATGCCCAGCCTCCATTGACTCCTCGGCCCCAACCACCACCCCCTGAGAGCTGCTGTGCCCCGCCTCCCCGATCACTGCCCTCTGACCCTTTCTCCAGAGTGCCCGCTAGTCCTCAGTCCCAGTCCAGTTCCCAGTCCCCACTGACCCCACGTCCTCTGTCGGCTGAGGCTTTCTGCCCGTCCCCTGTAACCCCTCGCTTCCAGTCCCCTGACCCTTATTCGCGTCCACCCTCACGACCTCAGTCCCGTGATCCCTTTGCCCCATTACATAAGCCACCCCGGCCCCAGCCCCCTGAAGTTGCCTTTAAGGCTGGGCCCCTAGCCCACACTCCGCTGGGAGCTGGGGGCTTCCCAGCAGCCCTGCCTTCTGGCCCAGCAGGTGAGCTCCATGCCAAGGTCCCAAGTGGGCAGCCCACTAATTTTGCCCGTTCTCCCGGGACAGGCACATTTGTGGGCACCCCATCTCCCATGCGGTTCACTTTCCCACAGGGGGTAGGGGAGCCTTCCCTAAAACCCCCTGTCCCTCAGCCTGGTCTCCCTTCACCCCATGGGATCAACAGCCATTTTGGGCCTGGCCCCACCTTGGGCAAGCCTCAAAGCACAAACTACGCAGTAGCCACGGGGAACTTTCACCCATCAGGCAGCCCCCTGGGGCCCAATAGTGGGCCCACAGGGGAGGGCTATGGGCTGTCCCCACTACGCCCCGCATCCGTTCTGCCACCTCCCACACCTGACGGATCCCTCCCCTACTTGACGCATGGAGCCTCACAAAGGGTAGGCATCACCTCTCCAGTGGAAAAGAGAGAAGACCCAGGAGCTACCATGAGTAGTAGCTCTTTGGCAACACCTGAACTCTCAAGTACCCAGGATGCAGGCATAGCTGGCCTCAGCCAGACCGAGCTGGAGAAGCAGCGGCAGGTGAATGGATATCCCACAGCTGGGCCCACCGTGCTTAAACCCTCTCCACCAGCCCTGTGATTGGAGTGGCATGGACTGACTTGTCTGTTTTCCCGGATAGCGCCAGCGACTACGGGAACTGCTGATTCGACAGCAGATCCAGCGGAACACCCTGCGGCAGGAGAAGGAAACAGCAGCTGCAGCTGCAGGTGCAGTGGGGCCTCCAGGCAACTGGGGTGCTGAACCCAGCAGCCCTGCCTTTGAACAGCTGAGCAGAGGCCAGACCCCTTTCACTGGGTCTCAGGTAGGTAGATTGGCAAGGGGTGGTGGGGCCAGCATCCTGAAGGTGGCTACACCTTCATCTGCTTCTGTCTTCTAGGATAGGAGCAGCATTGTGGGGTTACCTGCAAGCAAGCTAGGCGGTCCCATCCTGGGCCCAGGGGCCTTCTCCAGTGATGATCGACTCTCCCGGCCACTTCCGCCAGCCACACCTTCTTCCATGGACATGAACAGCAGGTGAGGTTCCAGGAGGGAGTGTGTGTGTGTGTGTGTGTGTGTGTGTGTGTGTGTGTAATAGAGAGAGAGAGACAGACAGACAGACGTATTTTACCATCCTGTATTCTGCCTCAGATGTTTTCTGTTATGATTGCTCTTCCTTTCTTCCCTCAGTCTTTTTTCCATCCTTCCTCACTAGCCTAAGCCTCTATTCTTGACCACCATGCTGATTGATTCTCATAGACTACTGCATATTTTTCCAGGCAACTTGTTGGAGGCTCCCAGGCCTTCTACCAGCGAACACCCTATCCTGGGTCCCTGCCCTTACAGCAGCAGCAACAGCAGCAGCAGCAGCAGCAACAGCAGCAACAACAACTGTGGCAGCAGCAGCAGCAACAGCAGCAGCAGGCGGCGGCAGCAGCAGCAGCAACCTCCATGAGACTTGCCATGTCTGCTCGATTCCCGTCAACTCCTGGACCTGAACTTGGCCGTCAGGCACTAGGTTCCCCCTTGGCAGGAATCCCTACCCGACTTCCAGGCCCTGCTGAGCCAGTCCCTGGTCCCGCTGGCCCTGCTCAGTTCATTGAGTTGCGACATAATGTACAGAAAGGACTTGGACCTGGGGTATCTCCATTTCCTGGTCAAGGACCCCCTCAGAGGCCCCGTTTTTACCCAGTCAGCGAGGAACTCCATCGACTGCCTCCTGAAGGTCTTCGGGGCCTGACTGTTTCAGGCCTTCCCCCACAAAAGCCCTCAGCCCCGCCAGCCCCTGAGCTGAACAACAGCCTCCATCAGACGCCCCATGCCAAGGGACCCGCCCTAGCTGCTGGCTTGGAGCTGGTCAGCCGCCCACCGTCAAGCACTGAGCTTAGTCGTCCCCCACTGGTCTTGGAGGCTGGGAAGTTGCCTTGTGAGGACCCTGAGCTGGACGATGACTTTGATGCCCACAAGGCCCTAGAGGATGATGAAGAGCTTGCTCACTTGGGTCTGGGTGTGGATGTAGCCAAGGGCGATGATGAGCTGGGAACCCTGGAAAACCTGGAGACCAATGACCCCCACCTGGATGACCTCCTCAATGGAGATGAATTTGACCTGCTAGCATATACTGACCCTGAGCTTGATACTGGGGACAAGAAGGACATCTTCAATGAACACCTAAGGCTGGTGGAGTCAGCAAATGAGAAGGCTGAGCGAGAAGCCTTGCTGCGGGGGGTGGAGCCAGCGTCCTTGGGCCCCGAGGAACGTCCTCCACCTGCCCCAGATAACTCTGAGCCTCGCTTAACATCTGTGCTCCCGGAGGTGAAGCCCAAAGTGGAGGAGGGAGGACGCCATCCTTCTCCTTGCCAGTTCACCATTAATACCCCCAAGGTAGAGCCAGCCCCTCCTGCCACTCCCCTCAGCCTGGGTCTGAAGCCAGGACAGACTGTGATGGGCACCCGGGACTCGAGAGGAGTGGGTGCAGGATCGTTCCCCAGCAGTGGGCACACGGTTGAGAAGGGCCCATTTGGGGCCACAGGAGGAACACCAGCTCACTTGCTGAACCCCAGCTCACTGAGTGGCCCAGCTGCATCCTCTCTTCTGGAAAAGTTCGAGCTAGAAAGTGGGGCCCTAACCTTACCCAGTGGGCATGCAGCACCTGGGGATGAACTGGACAAAATGGAGAGCTCATTGGTAGCTAGCGAGTTGCCTCTGCTCATTGAGGACCTACTAGAGCACGAGAAGAAGGAGCTACAGAAGAAGCAGCAGCTTTCAGCACAGACTGGGCTGCCCGCCCAGCAGCAGCAGCAGCAGCAGCAGCAGCAGCAGCAGCAGCAGCAGCACACCCTCCTTCCCACACCAGGCCCTGCCCAGGCACTGCCTTTGCCACATGAGCCTGGGCCACCACAGCAGCTTCCTCTAGGTCTTGGAAGTGCACGACAGCCAGGCTTAGGCCAGTCGATGGTGCCCACCCAGCCACCAGCTCATGCCCTTCAGCAGCGCCTGGCCCCATCCGTGGCTATGGTGTCTAACCAGGGGCATATGCTAAGTGGGCAGCAAGCAGGGCAGGCAGGCCTGGTACCCCAGCAGAGTTCACAGCCAGTGTTGGCACAGAAGCCCGTGAGTGCCATGCCAGCGTCCATGTGCATGAAGCCCCAGCAGCTGGCCATGCAGCAGCAGCAGCTGGCGAACAGTTTCTTCCCAGACACAGGTAACTTCTCATTGGCATATCCGTGTGATGCTGCTCATCACCAGGTGGGCACTGACTCTAGGTAAGGGAGGTGGGACACCAAGGACGTTGGCTGAACACAGACAGCAAAGCACTGTGAGCAGAAAGTCAGAGCTTTTGAGAGGGAGATGGCTGGATGCCTGATCAGCAGAGGTTTTCTATCTGCTTACATTTGGGACTTGGAGAGAAGTAAGTACATGGATATGCAATCCCGGTGCGTGAAAGGTTGGATAAAGCTGTAGAGGCAGGAAAAGCTGTGGAGAGCAGGGAATGGTATGGCAGAGAGCGGGCTCTGCTCTTGTCTCAGTGGATCGTAGTGAGGAACGTCTCAAACTGACGGCATCAGTGAGTAGGTACTGTGTCATGCTATTTGCCACTAAGTGCTCGATTTCATCTAAACAGACTCATGAAATGGGTCTAGTTGGTTTTGGTTATAGAAGAGGAAACTGAGACATGAAAGTTAAGTAACCTGTCTGAGATTATACAAGTAGGAGAGCTGGATCTGAACTTAACGGCATAAAAATTTCATGAGAGTGAGATTAGTTAGTCCTTTACAAAGCCGAGAGTCAGTTTTGTGAGTAGGAGAAATACATAACAAAGTGCAGGTCAGGCATGGTGGTGCAGGCCACAGTAATCAAGAGACAGGGGCTGGAGGATCTCTGAGAGTTCAATGCCAGCCTACTCTACATAGTTCCAGGACAGCCAGAGCTAAATAGGGAAATCCTTTCCTACAACAATTAATAAAATAAACAAATAAAGCACCCCAAAAGTGTAAAACCAAAGTGTAGGGCTTTAGTTTTCTTCTGCTTGCTAAATGGTTCTGTTTGTTGTTTGTGCGGGGAGGGGTTAAGGGTAGGATGGGAGGCGAGATAGGATCTCGTGTATCCCAGGCTAACCTCAGACTCACTCTGTGTATGAGGATGAAGTTAAATTTAGTATTTTCCTGTCTTGCCCATCAAGTGCTGGAATTATAAGCATATGCCACCATACCTGGTTTGTTCTAGTTTGGTTTGTCTTTTGAGGCGTGGTCTCAATATATAGTACAGGTTGGCTTTAAATTTAAAATCTTCTACGGTAGCCTCCATGAGCTGGAATTACAGATGTGCACCACTGTGCCCTGTTTTTTTTGTTGTTGTTGTTGTTGTTGTTTTTCGAGACAGGGTTTCTCTGTGTAGCCCTGGCTGTCCTGGAACTCATTCTGTAGACCAGGCTGGCCTCGAACTCAGAAATCCACCTGCCTCTGCCTCCCGAGTGCTGGGATTAAAGGCGTACACCACCACCACCTGGCAGTTTTTTGGCAGTTTTTGTTGTTGTTGTTGTTGTTGTTGTTCCCTTGGTCCTGATTAGCCAGACAGTGGGCTGCTGGGTGATGCTTTTGTGTCACAGACAGCTGCTGTCTAAGGCTTTGCCACAGCACCTCTACCTTGGGTAATTGGGCTGTGTTGGTTGTAGACTACTACTTGCAAGAATTCTGTCTGGCTCAGAAAGCACACCTTTATTGTCACATGATCCTCTCTAGCACCAGGAGGTAGGCAGAATAGCAATCTTTTTTTTTTTTTTTTTTTTTTTTTTTTTTTTTATTTATTTATTTTGGTTTTTCGAAACAGGGTTTCTCTGTATAGCCTTGGCTGTCCTGGAACTCACTCTGTAGACCAGGCTGGCCTCGAACTCAGAAATCCGCCTGCCTCTGCCTCCCACGTGCTGGGATTAAAGGCGTGCGCCACCACACCCGGCTTAAGATTTATTTATTTTATGTATATGAGTACACCGTAGCTATCTTCAGGCACCAGAAGAGGGCGTCAGATTCCATTACAGATGGTTGTGAGCCACCATGTGGTTGCTGGGAACTGAACTCAGGACATCTGGAAGAGCAGCCAGTGCTCTTAACTGCTGAGCCATCTCTCCAGCCCCAGAATAGCAATCTTTGTCTCTGATCGAGTGAGGGAAACTGAGGCTTCAACAGTAGAGTGGCGCCGGCTGACTGAGCAGATGCCCACTGACGCCGTTTCTTACAGTGTAGAGACACAAGGACCGTGTTTCAGGAGCACTAGTGCTGCTTAATCAAGTTCCTGGCTTAGCTGAGTAGACTTGCCACATTGTTGTTCTTTATGTAGAGGTCAGGGCATTGGGAAAACAGCCATTGTGCCACAGAGCCTTGACGCTCAAACCCAGCTTGTTTATCTCTTCCTTCCTCAGACCTAGACAAATTTGCTGCAGAAGACATCATTGATCCTATTGCAAAGGCCAAGATGGTAGCTTTGAAAGGCATCAAGAAAGTGATGGCTCAGGGCAGCATTGGGGTGGCACCTGGTATGAACAGGTGAGACTCAGGACTGGGGTGGGGCTGACTCTCCTATGTCATTTGTTGTCCTGGTTCCCTCTCAGCATACCCATTGCTCTGTGTGTGACCCATGCCCTCACTGACACTGGAATGTCCTGTGCTTTATAAACTCTAGGCAGCAAGTATCCCTGCTGGCGCAGAGGCTCTCCGGGGGGTCTGGCAGTGATCTTCAGAACCACGTGGCACCTGGGAGTGGCCAGGTGAGGGGGAAGTGGAAGCTGTGTTCTCTCTCACTGGGCTTCCTTTCTGAGGGCCTGCCATGGAACAGTGACCTTCTAGAAATCTCTTTTACCACAGGAACGGAATGCTGGTGACCCTGCCCAGCCTCGTCCTAACCCTCCCACTTTTGCCCAGGGAGTGATCAGTGAGTATGGGCAGAGGAGGGAGGTGCAGAGCTGTGGTTAGGACTTCTGGAAGGAGATCACTATTTTGTGGATCTTAACATACAAGTTCTATTTCCAGATGAGGCTGACCAGCGGCAGTATGAGGAGTGGCTGTTCCACACACAGCAACTCCTACAGATGCAGCTGAAGGTGCTAGAGGAGCAGATTGGTGTACACCGCAAGTCTCGGAAAGCTCTGTGTGCCAAGCAGCGCACTGCCAAAAAGGCTGGCCGCGAGTTCCCAGAAGCCGATGCTGAGAAGCTCAAGCTGGTCACCGAGCAGCAGAGCAAGATCCAGAAGCAGCTGGATCAGGTGGGGCGAGAGCAGAGCTTAGAACCCAGAGACCAGGGAAAAGGGACGGCAGGGTGGGCAGTCTCCAGGCTGACCTCTCCAACCCTCCTATGTTAGGTCCGGAAACAGCAGAAAGAGCACACGAATCTCATGGCAGAATATCGGAACAAGCAGCAGCAGCAACAACAGCAGCAGCAGCAACAGCAGCACTCAGCTGTGCTGGCTGCCAGCCCGTCTCAGAATCCTCGGGTACTCACCAAGCTCCCTGGCCAGCTGCTCCCTGCCCATGGGTTACAGCCACCACAGGCACCTCCGGGTGGGCAAGCTGGAGGTCTTCGTCTGCCTCCAGGGGGTATGGTACTACCTGGACAGTCTGGTGGTCCATTCCTCAATACTACCTTGGCCCAACAGCAGCAACAGCAGCATTCTGGTGTGGCTGGATCCTTGACTGGCCCCTCTGGGAGCTTCTTCCCTGGCAATCTCGCTCTCCGAAGCCTTGGACCTGACTCGAGGCTTTTACAGGAAAGGCAACTACAGCTGCAGCAGCAACGAATGCAGCTGGCTCAGAAACTACAGCAGCAGCAGCAGCAGCAGCAGCAGCAACAGCAACAACAGCAACACCTCTTAGGGCAGGTGGCAATCCAACAACAACAGGGTCCCGGAGTACAGAACCAGGCTCTGGGTCCTAAGCCTCAGGGCCTTCTGCCTCCCAGCAACCACCAGGGCCTCCTGGTCCAGCAGTTATCCCCCCAGCAGTCCCAGGGGTCCCAGGGCCTGCTTGGTTCTGCCCAGGTGGCGGTGTTGCAGCAGCAGCAGCAGCAGCAGCAGCAGCAGCAGCAGCAGCAGCAGCAGCACTCTGGAGCTCTGGGTCCTCAGGGCCCTCACAGACAGGTGCTTATGACTCAGTCCAGGGTGCTGAGCTCCCCTCAGCTGGCACAGCAGGGTCACAGCCTTATGGGACACCGGCTGCTCACAGCCCAGCAGCAACAGCAGCAGCAGCAGCAGCAGCAGCAGCAGCAGCAGCAGCAGCAGCAGCAGGGATCTATGACAGGGCTTTCCCAACTTCAGCAAGGAATGATGTCACATGGTGGACAGCCCAAAATGAGTGCTCAAGCCTTGGGTTCTTTACAGCAGCAGCAGCAACAGCAGCAGCAACAACAGCTACAGCAACAACAGATGCTACAGCAGCAACAGCTACAGCAGCAGCAGCAACAACAACAGCTACAACAGCAACAACAGCAACAGCTGCAGCTCCAGCAGCAGCAACAGCTACAACAGCAGCAACAGCTCCAGCAACAGCAACACCTGCAGCAGCAGCAGCAACAACAACAGCTACAACAGCAACAACAGCAACAGCTGCAGCTCCAGCAGCAGCAACAGCTACAACAGCAGCAACAGCTCCAGCAACAGCAACACCTGCAGCAGCAGCAGCAACAACACCTGCAGCAACAGCAACAGCTGCACTTGCAGCAGCAGCTGCACCAGCAACAGCAGCTGCAGCTTCAGCAACAGCAGATGGGCCTCTTGAACCAGAATCGAACTTTATTATCTCCGCAGCAGCAGCAGCAGCAGCAGCAGCAGCAGCAGCAGCAGCAGCAGCAGCAGCAGGTGACACTTGGCCCTGGCCTGCCAGTGAAGCCTCTTCAACACTTTTCTAGCCCTGGAGCCCTAGGCCCAACCCTCCTCCTAACAGGCAAGGAACAAAACAATGCAGAGACAGCGCTTCCTTCAGAGGTCACTGAGGGACCTTCAACACATCAAGGAGGGCAACCAGCAGTGGGGACTACACCTGAGTCAATGTCTGTTGAGCCAGGGGAGGTGAAGCCCTCCATTTCCGGAGACTCACAGCTCTTACTTGTCCAATCCCAGGCCCAATCTCAGCCCACCTCCATGCAGCTGCAGCCACCGCTCAGGCTCCCAGGACAACCCCAGCCTCAGGCGAACTTGCCTCACACGGCAGGTGGAGGAAGCCATGGGCAGCAGCAGCTAGGGAGTGGATCTTCCTCTGAGTCCCCATCTGTACCCCACCTGCTGGCCCAACCCTCTGTTTCCTTGGGGGAGCAGCCTGGACCTATGGCCCCGAACCTTCTGGGCTCCCAACAGCCCCTTGGGCTAGATCGACCTATTCAAAATAGCACAGGGTCACAGCCTCCCAAATCAGGACCTGCTCCGCAGTCTGGGCAGGGTCCTCCTGGAGCTGGAGTCATGCCTACAGTGGGTCAACTTCGAGCACAGCTCCAAGGAGTCTTGGCCAAAAACCCACAGCTGCGGCACCTGAGCCCACAGCAGCAGCAGCAGCTGCAGGCACTCCTCATGCAGCGGCAGTTGCAGCAGAGTCAGGCAGTACGCCAGACTCCACCGTTCCAGGAGCCCGGGACCCAGCCCTCTCCCCTCCAGGGCCTCCTGGGCTGCCAACCTCAACCTGGGGGTTTTTCTGCATCTCAGACAGGACCCCTCCAGGAGCTAGGGGCAGGGTCTCGACCTCAGGGCCCACCCCGGCTCCCTGTCCCACAAGGAGCCTTATCTACAGGACCAGTGCTTGGTCCTGTCCATCCCACACCTCCACCTTCTAGTCCCCAAGAGCCAAAGAGACCTTCACAATTACCTTCCCCCAGTGCCCAGCTAACCCCAACCCATCCAGGGACTCCAAAGCCCCAGGGACCAGCCTTGGAGCTGCCTCCTGGGAGGGTCTCGCCTGCTGCTGCCCAGCTTGCAGATACTTTCTTTGGCAAGGGCCTAGGACCTTGGGACCCCTCAGACAACCTCCCAGAAGCCCAGAAGCCCGAGCAGAGCAGCCTGGTACCCGGGCATCTGGAGCAGGTGAACGGACAGGTGGTACATGAGCCATCCCAGCTCAGCATCAAGCAGGAGCCTCGGGAAGAGCCGTGTGCCCTGGGTGCACAGGCAGTGAAAAGGGAGGCCAATGGAGAGCCAGCTGGGACAGCAGGCACCAGCAACCACCTTCTGCTAGCAGGCTCCCGCTCAGAGGCTGGGCATCTGCTCTTGCAGAAGCTCCTACGGGCAAAGAATGTGCAACTTGGTGCTGGGCGGGGGCCTGAGGGGCTTCGAGCTGAGATCAATGGACACATTGACAGCAAGCTGTCGGGGCTGGAGCAGAAACTACAGGGTACTTCCAGCAACAAAGAGGTGAGTACTGTGGATGAGTGTTGTGGCAGTGGAGGTCAGATGAGCAGGGCTGGGTCAGAGTAGGTGAGGGCAGCTGCCTCACAGCGCTTGTCTGGTTTAGGATGCAGCCACAAGAAAGCCTTTGCCAGTGAAGCCTAAGCGGGTGCAGAAGACAAGTGACAGATTGGCGAGCTCCCGAAAGAAGCTGCGGAAAGAAGATGGGGTCAGGGCCAACGAGGCCTTACTGAAACAGCTAAAACAGGTGATCCCCAGGAGCCGGTCCCATGGTCTCCCTCAGGATAGGAGGGTGGGCAGCTTGTCTTCCAAGGTCTGACTGGATGCTGTGGACGCTGTGCCTCTCCAGCATTGTCATCTTGCCCCTCCTAGGAGCTGTCCCAACTGCCGCTGACGGAGCCCACCATCACCGCCAATTTTAGCCTCTTTGCTCCCTTTGGCAGTGCCTGCCTAGTCAGTGGGCGGAGCCAGCTCAGGGGGGCCTTTGGAAGTGGGGCTCTGCACACTGGCCCTGACTACTATTCTCAGCTGCTCACCAAGGTCAGAAAAATGGCAATATTTTTTGGGAATAATAAGATTGTTGGGGTTGGAGGTGGGGATGAGAGACTGGAGGAAAATGCTGGTGTCATGTGGGGCCAGGAGATTATTCCAGTGTCCCTATGCCATCTTGCACACAACACCCACCCCACCCCTCAGAATAACCTGAGTAACCCGCCGACACCACCCTCGTCGCTGCCCCCCACCCCACCCCCATCGGTGCAGCAGAAGATGGTGAATGGTGTTACTCCCTCTGACGAGCTGGGGGAACACCCCAAGGACGCAGCCTCTGCCCAGGACAGTGAAGGAAGGCTGAGGGGTAAGTGAGAAGCTGGTCTCTCTTGGGCCTTGAAGGATGAGTTCCTGACATGCAGTGGTGGTCCTGCCACTCGGGTATCACACTGCCTTGTGCCTTACACTAAGACAGTTGGTGGGAAGGAACTGTTGGGGAGGGTATGGGCTTCTGGAGGCTTGCAAAAGCAACAGGGTGAATCTGAGGGAAGTTTTGTGAGAAGCGTTTGTGGATATGGAACCCCTGTCTGACCAACATTTGAACTCCAGCATATGAGTGTATTTAGCTGTGAAGCTTGGACCACGTAGCTTGGTTGACTTGATTGAACCATGATGTCCTCCTAGACTGGATACTGTAATGTTCATCTCATGGTTGTTAAAGGGTGTAAATAAGGAGTGGTGGTGTGACTTAGTGCCTGTGTTCCTGGTTGGAGCTGAAGAAAAAAGACACCAGGGATTATGAGTTTGAAGTCAGCTAGCCTGTGCTATATATAAGTGGCTTGAAATGAGTATGGCACACAAGGAAGGCTCAGTGTATATAGTTTTCCTGCCCGGCTGTTAGTTGAGTAGATAGTTGATCACAATAGCTGGTTGAACCTGAGGTGCTAGGGACAGAACATCTCCACACTCACCTTGACTGTCCTCCCTCCCACCCCTCAGATGCTGCAGAAGTGAAGAGTTTAGACCTGCTGGCTGCTCTGCCTACGCCCCCTCACAATCAGACTGAGGATGTCAGGTGGGGACAGGGAGGAGGGTGTCAGTTAGAGTCGCACCTCCTGGTCTCTAGCTCTGATGGGAAGAATCCGTGACGTGAGGCTGGACCAACACTGTTTGCATCCAACCTGCAGAATGGAGAGTGATGAGGACAGCGATTCTCCTGACAGCATTGTGCCGGCTTCATCCCCTGAGAGCATCCTTGGGGAAGAGGCCCCGCGTTTTCCTCAGCTGGGATCTGGCCGATGGGAGCAAGACAACCGGGCCCTGTCCCCTGTCATCCCCATCATCCCGCGCACCAGCGTCCCCGGTGTGTGCCGCTTACCACGTGGGTGGTCAGCCGGGGGACAGGGTGGTGGTGGGAAGTGGCTGACTACACCTTTCTCTCTCCCCATCCAGTCTTCCCAGATACCAAACCTTACGGGGTCCTTGACCTGGAGGTCCCTGGAAAGCTGCCTGCTACAGCTTGGGAGAAGGGCAAGGGAAGTGAGGTGTCAGTCATGCTCACGGTCTCTGCGGCCGCTGCCAAGGTGTGTCCCGGAGTACCTTGGGTCAGAGGGCAGTCTTCAGGGCTTGTCTGGATACAAAAGTTTCAGCTGTCCAAGTATTTGTCCTGAATATCTACTTTTTCTTGAAAGGCTGGGCTAAGGACTGGGCTCAGGGAGGGAAGTAGGGTCCCTCATAGGGCTCATCACGCCTGGATAAAGAGGCAGTCAACTAACAGACAGGTGCTGCGAGACCTCACCTTCCAGTCCCATTCGGTGGAGCTTTGCTGCAGGGTTCTGTGGTCAAAGAAAGCTGGAGAATGGTTAGAACAACAGTAGCAGTTTGTTTGTAGACGGTCTTATCATTGTCTTTGTGAAGCTCTGTGTCCCTGCCACAGTCTAGGAAAAGCTGTGTGAGGAGAGTTCAGTGGAACAGGGAGCTCTGAGCACCCTTCGTGCAGCGAGTTTGCGGTGTCCTGGCTTCACTGAGCAGTCTTTATGAGCAGTGCTCACTGCAGACGGATTTGCTCAAGTCCTCTCCTCTGCCCCAGCAGAACCTGAACGGTGTCATGGTAGCAGTAGCTGAGCTGCTAAGCATGAAGATACCCAACTCGTATGAGGTGCTGTTCCCAGATGGCCCTGCCCGGGCAGGCCTTGAGCCCAAGAAGGGGGAAGCTGAAGGTTCTGGTAAGTAGAGCAGGAGACCACGTTCAGATCAGAGGGAGTTCTGGTGGAAAACTGACCCTTTTCCTTTCTATAGGTGGGAAAGAAAAAGGTTTGAGTGGCAAGGGCCCAGACACTGGACCTGATTGGCTAAAGCAGTTTGACGCAGTGTTGCCTGGCTACACCCTCAAGAGCCAGTTGGACATCTTGAGCCTCTTGAAGCAGGTGGGTTTGGGAGAGAAGGGTCTGTTCTAGGAAGAAGGTGCTCCCAGGGCAGAGAGGACAGTGGTCTTTTGAGGGTGTGGAGTCTGGAGGAAGGGGTTGGCGACTGAGGGACTGACACTAACATCCAGGGGCATTCCTGTAGGAGAGTCCTGCCCCAGAGCCATCCGTCCAGCACAGCTACACCTACAATGTCTCCAACCTGGACGTGAGGCAGCTCTCCGCCCCACCTCCTGAGGAACCTTCCCCACCTCCGTCCCCTCTGGCACCCTCTCCTGCCAGTCCTCCCGCTGAGCCCATGGTTGAACTTCAGGCTGAACCACCTGCTGAGCCACCCATCCCTTCACCTCTACCACTGGCTTCATCCCCTGAATCTGCCCGCCCCAAACCCCGAGCCCGACCCCCTGAAGAGAGCGAAGATTCCCGCCCCCCACGCCTCAAAAAGTGGAAAGGGGTACGCTGGAAGCGGCTGCGGCTCCTGCTGACCATCCAGAAGGGGAGTGGTCGTCAAGAGGATGAGCGGGAGGTGGCAGAGTTTATGGAGCAGTTTGGTACAGCTTTGAGACCAAGCAAGGTGCCTCGAGATAACCGCCGGTGCTGCTTCTGTCATGAAGAAGGAGACGGTGCCACCGATGGGCCCGCCCGCCTGCTCAACCTCGACTTGGACCTCTGGGTACACCTCAACTGTGCCCTGTGGTCCACGGAAGTGTATGAGACCCAGGGCGGGGCATTGATGAATGTGGAGGTTGCTTTGCACCGAGGATTGCTAACCAAGTGCTCTCTGTGCCAGCGAACTGGTGCCACTAGCAGCTGCAACCGCATGCGTTGCCCCAATGTCTACCATTTTGCCTGTGCCATCCGCGCTAAGTGCATGTTCTTCAAGGACAAGACCATGCTGTGTCCAGTGCACAAGATTAAGGGCCCCTGTGAGCAGGAGCTCAGCTCGTTTGCTGTCTTCCGGAGGGTCTACATTGAACGGGACGAGGTGAAGCAGATCGCCAGCATCATCCAGCGAGGAGAGCGGCTACACATGTTCCGAGTCGGAGGCCTTGTGTTCCATGCCATCGGACAGCTGCTCCCACACCAGATGGCTGACTTCCACAGTGCCACTGCACTCTATCCTGTGGGCTACGAGGCCACGCGCATCTACTGGAGTCTTCGTACTAACAATCGTCGCTGCTGCTACCGCTGTTCCATCAGTGAGAACAATGGACGGCCTGAGTTTGTGATCAAAGTCATTGAACAGGGTTTAGAGGATCTGGTCTTCACTGATGCGTCTCCTCAAGGTGAGCACCGCAGTGGACCTGGCAGGTTATTCCCGGGGTCCCTTTACAGAGAAAGAAGCTGTCTGCACAGCTGTTACATAGTGGCCTGCCCCTGCCTCAAGCCACACAGTAGCTTAAAAACCCCAAATGATGGGGTTCAGCCTTTCTTAGGCACTTTCCCTTCGCAGTTGAAACTGTTTTGCTTAGCCAGGCATACTGCCTCATGACTGTAATGTCAGTACGTGGGAGGTGACAGTTGGAAGATCCCGAGTTCAAGGTCCTCCTCAACTATCTAGGGACATGGAAGCCAGCCTAGGAGACCTGGTCTCAAAAAAAAAAAAAAAAAAAAAAAAAAAAGCTTCGTATTTTAGCTTTTTTCCCATGACCGTGGTAGATTAAATGGTATGTGTGTGTGCGCATGCGAAAGTGCATGCCCATGCATGTGTGTGCATGTATGTGTATATGTGCATGTGTGGTTGTGTATGTGCGTGTGTGTGTGCATGTGTCCCTCTGTGTGTGTGTGTGTGTGTGGTTTAGTTTTTGTTTTTTTCCAAGACAGGGTTTCTCTGTGTAGCCTGACCATCCTGGAACTGACTCTGTAGTCCCGACTGGCCTCGAACTCAGAGATCCTCCTGCTAGGCGTGTACCACCAGTGCCTGGCTTAATTATATGTGTGTGTGTGTGTGTGTGTGTGTGTGTGTGTGTGTACACGTACGTGTTTGTTTCCATACATATGTACCACACATCTGAGTTATAGTCTGTTTTGAACTGTCATGTGGGTGCTGGGAATTGAACCTGGGTCCTCTGGAGGAACAGCCTGTGCTCCCAACCATCAGGCCATCTTTCCCAGTCTAAAATTTTTATTTTTCCGAGACAGAATTTTTCTCTGTAGCCCTGACTGTCCTGGAACTTGGTCTGTGACCAACCTGGCTCTGAACTCATAGAGATCCACCTGCCTCTGCCTCTCAAGTGTTGAGATTAGAGGCTTGTTTCAAAGTGTCCAGTTAAATGGTGATGTTTTAAGATCCTATTGTCTATTATACACAACTTTAAATTCCTTCTTGTCCATATATAAAATCGTTTTAGAGTTTTGTTTTTGTGGTACAGGGGGTGGAACCCAGAAATCTGGACATGCTAGGCAAGCTTACACCACTGAGCTACAGCCCCACCTCACCCCCTTCAAACAGTTTTTTTTTCGTTTAAAAAGTTTTTGGTTTTGTTTTTCAAAACAGGATTTCTCTGTGTTACAACTCTAGCTGTCCTGGAACTAGTTTTGTAGACCATGCTGGCCTTGAATTCAGAGATCCACCTGCCTCTTCCTCCCTAGTGTTGAGATTAGTGTGTGTGTGTGTGGGGGGGGGGTTCCTGCATGTATGTCTGTGTATTTCATACATATAGTGCCCACAGAGGCCAGAAGTAGGTGTGTTGGATTCCCTGGGAGGAGAGTTAAAAGATGGTTACTGGGAGCTGAATCTGGACCCTTCAGAAGAGCAGCCATTGTTTGTCCTGTGTCTGTACTGATGATGAATAAGGCAGCAGGAAATAGGTTTTAGTGAGCATGTATTGTGTGTCACAGTTGAGCTAGTAGAGTGATTCATGCAGGTTGTTCTGTCCACTGCGACCCAGAAGGTGAGCTTTGCCATTACATGAGTGTAGACAGACACATAGTGACTGAGTCTTGGGAGACTTGGGTGTTTGGCTTAAGTTCCATAGCCATTGCTCAAACTTCAACATACTCTATTCAACTCTAAAGTATGTCTGTCTGTTCAGTAAGAACTGTGGCTCCTGCTCCGTCTCTGGACCCTGTATTTATCTCAGTATCACATTGAAACTGCTCTAGGAAATGAGGTGGGAGTCCTGAAGAGCCACAGGAACTGGTGGCCATGTGGCAGAAAGTGGAGCTTAGGATGGGGCTTGGCAAGGGTTACCCTAAGGGCTGCTGTCTGTCTCAAATCTAGCTGTGTGGAACCGCATCATTGAGCCTGTGGCTGCCATGAGGAAAGAGGCTGACATGCTGAGACTCTTCCCTGAGTACCTGAAAGGCGAAGAACTCTTTGGGCTGACAGTGCATGCTGTGCTTCGCATAGCTGAATCGGTAAGCAAGCAGCAAGGAGCTGGGGGCAAGGTGGGACTATTGGTCCCGTCTCAGAGGACTAAGGCAGCCACCCCTGTGTCCACAGCTACCTGGGGTGGAGAGCTGTCAGAACTATTTATTCCGCTATGGGCGCCACCCCCTGATGGAGTTACCGCTCATGATCAACCCCACCGGCTGTGCCAGATCAGAACCGAAAATCCTCACACACTACAAACGGTGAGCTTGTGCGGCTAGGCCGTGGGCCGTGGGTGTGGGTGTGGGTGTGGATGTGGGTAGGACCGTCTGGCCGCGTTCTGAGAGTTTGAGATGCAGATCAGGGTTGTTTCCAAGAACCTGGGGAGTCACCCTTAGACCTGATTAGAGGCACACAAATCTTCCTGGGGTACCCCTTTCCTCTTCCCTAATCAGCTCAGGCCCGCTGGGTTGACCAGGGAAACAGGACAGTGCTCTTGGGTACCCTGGGAATGGCTGCTGGGGAGGTTCTTGGTAGACAGTGGTGAAATGTATATGGGAGCTGGTCACTTCTTTCTTCTTTGGTTTTGCTTCCAGAGGGGCTGGTGATCCTCCCAAACTTCAGACACCCTTGAGTGACTAGGGCACATTCCCTTTCCAAAGCTGAGTTGGTTTAGAAATAAATAACTAGAAGTATTATAGAGAAGCACTGCAACCTTCCATGTGTATAGCACTTTATACTTTTTTTTTCAAAGCGTTTTCACATCCATTATCTCATTTGATCCTCACAACAACCTTATGAGGTAGGTAGGGCAGGTGGTATGATCCCCATTTTATAGCTGAGAAAACTGAGTCCCAGAAAGACTGTGTGACTAGATAAGGTCACACAGCTGGGACTAGGCACTCCTCTTAACTTGTGGGTTGCTGGTCTTTCCGTGTACCACAGTAGCCTAACCTTGGTCCTCGGGTAGAGGGAGGCAGAACCCACGGTAGCAGGCTTTCCATGAAGGCCTTTGGTGGCTTGAAGGCTGTCATAGAAGGTCGAACACTCTACCCCTAGTTAGCCCTAGACCTTGATGCTCTGCAACAGTGGTTTTCAAACCATAAGTACATTGTTCCTAAAGCCCCAGGACACAGAAGCCAGTGGGCAGACCTGCCCGTGTGTGTTAACTACACCTTCTGAAGATTGGATTTAGCCAGAGGAGCTCAGTTTTCACCTGTGGATTGGAGTTACAGTCAACATTGCTGGAGAAAAGAATCTGCTAAATAAAAGACAAAAGCACCAGAGTGTTTGAAAACCACTGCCCTGGGCCGAGCTTCCTAGGGCGGTGAAAGGCCCCCCACCAGGCAGCAGTCTCCCCCTGCACTGAGCCCTCTGCACAGAGCCCAAAACGGCCTGAAGAGAGACAGTGATGTCATCTTCAGGCTGTGAACTCACAGCCACTTAAAAATCAGATTGAGCCACTGTGGTACAGATGGCCCCCATTTTCAGGGCTTACAGCATATGCAAGAGGTAGAACTTAATCCAATTAAACCATCAGCTTAAATTCCAGGCCTTGGGGAAGACCTCCAAGAGTATGGTATTGAGCATGGTTTGACAGGAGGGTGGTAGACAGTCTGAGGTGGGAGAGCGGGCTCAGTGTAGGGGAATTGGTGCCTCTTCCCTCTCTGTCCCTAACCCTGTCCTGGGTGGTGTCTGCTGCCCAGGGTGTCCAGAAGGGTCTCAGTAGGGAGGTGCTGCCTCTTCCAAGCCGAGACCCAGATGCCTCCACTCCACTTGCACAGCAGCAGGCACTTATAGTACTTGCTATCAGCACATTCCTAGGGAGGAGGTGGGCAAGGTCTGCTGGGTCTGTCGTGTCATGGACTGTATCACCCCCCCAGGCCCCATACCTTGAACAGCACCAGCATGTCTAAGGCGTATCAGAGCACCTTCACAGGCGAGACCAACACCCCGTACAGCAAGCAGTTTGTGCACTCCAAGTCATCTCAATACCGGCGCCTGCGCACCGAGTGGAAGAACAACGTGTATCTGGCTCGTTCACGTATCCAGGGCCTCGGACTCTATGCAGCCAAGGACCTGGAGAAGCACACCATGGTCATCGAGTACATTGGCACCATCATTCGCAATGAGGTGGCCAACCGGCGGGAGAAAATCTATGAGGAGCAGGTACTATGGGATGGCTGGGGGCTGCTGTGGTGGAGGGTCCACCCTCGGCCTTAGAGCCTGGGGACAGGTTTGAATTCAGGAGGCAGTTGGAAAACCGTGCAGGAGCGGAGAAGACAGGAGAAATTCGGCCGGTCATGTCAGCTAAGCCTGCTGCCATGTTTGCTTGCTAACCTGGGTTCCTCCTCCTCAACTGTTGTTCTAGAACCGCGGTATTTACATGTTTCGGATAAACAACGAACATGTGATTGACGCCACGTTGACCGGAGGCCCTGCCAGGTGAGTGTAAGGACTTAAGTGTCTCTGGTGGCCATGTGGGTGTCACCTGGTGTCTCTGACTGACTCTGTCCTGCCATCCAGGTACATTAACCACTCCTGTGCCCCTAACTGTGTAGCTGAGGTTGTGACATTTGACAAGGAGGACAAAATTATTATCATCTCCAGCCGGCGAATCCCCAAAGGAGAGGAGGTGAGAGGAGAGCCCTGACCCCGTGGCCCCAGGGCCATCACGGCCCCTCTCACACAGTCAGTTGGGCACCTTGCCTGCAGCCTCATCGGGCTTGCCTTGACGCTGTCCCTCTTTTTTCTTTCCAGCTGACCTATGACTATCAGTTTGATTTTGAGGACGATCAGCACAAGATCCCCTGTCACTGTGGAGCCTGGAACTGTAGGAAATGGATGAACTAAGAAGCTTTGAGGCTACCAGGCAGGGGAGTTCCCCCCACTCCCGCCTCTTCCCTGAAAGGGATGAGGGGGAAGAGAGGTAGCAGCCAGAGCCAGGACCCAGGGCTGGGGCTGCCGGCCGACCGGAGCCCCTGGAGCAGGAGGCTGGGGCAGAGGACCCTAGGCCAAGCCTACCCTGGGCACCAGGGACAACCTCCTTCCCTGCCACCGGCCCTTAGGCTGGCATCTGCCCCCAGCTCCAGGAGGGGACAGACGGGAGCAGCCGCTGGGCATCTCAGGTTTGAGGGGGATATGGGCCGGGACTCCCCAGAAGTGTCAGGGAGCAGGGGGTGGGGTGTGCGGCCGGGCCTCCCAGCCCTGCTGCCTCCACCGACCTCGCTGGCCCAATTCAAGGCTGCAAAGAGACTTGACTAAGCTTGACAATCCCAAAGGCCGGGTCCCACACCTGGCCCTGCCTGCCGGGTCCTGCCCCCACCCCCACCCCCACCCCCTTCCTCTATCTGTCTCTGTCTCCCTCTTTTCCTCTGTGTTTCTGTCTCTCTATGGGTTGTGTTTCCTTGTTTTCCACTCTGACAAATGCAACATGACGGGAAAGAGGCATCCAGATGCCCAGGAGGGCAAGCCGGGCAAGGAGACCCCGCACCCACACCTACCTCATTTAAGTGTTGGATTTTTTGCTGTTTTGAAATGTGAGACCCTCTCCGAGCCCCCTACTGCCCCGACTCTCTCCCCCACCTCACTGCCCTCGTCTGAGTGGGTGGAAGGGGGTAGGAGAAGGACAACAACAACAATAACAACAACAAAAATCCATCTTTGTTTTTAATTATGGGCGTGGGATGGCGGCTGAGGCAAATGGGGATGAAGATTGGGGGTGACTGGTCCCTAGTTGCTCTAGGACCCCCTTCTCCATCTGGACATGGAGGCAGGAGGGGCGTGCTAAACCCAGGACCAGGATCTCGCTCTCCGGTTTTCCCAGCCTCATCCCGAGCCCATCTGCCCTCCAGCCCCTGGACAGGGTGTGGGGGTAGGTGAGGGCTATCCCTGAGCGGCGTGCCCATACCCAGTGAGGCCGGGTGTGGTCCAGAGCTCTCACTTGCCTTCAGTCACCAAACTGCTGCTGGTCTGGTGGGAATGGGTGGTGATGTGGGGGTGGGGAGCTTAGTGTCAGCGCGGGGAGGGTGGGGGGTATTTATCTATTTATACATGGGATTGTACATAGTCTTGTGGGGCATGGGGGAGCTGGCCGGAGGTGAGAGCCCTCCCCTCTCCCCCTACCCCCGGGGAGAGCAAATGTAAAACTACTAATTTTTGTGCTTTATATATTCTATATAAATATATCTATTTTCTTTTTACAAAACCAGTTTATAAATGGTAGGGGGGTGTGGGGCGGACACATGGAGCTCCCCTTGTGGGGGGGCCCCCTCCACTACCCAACCTACCACCCTTTCCTCCCCCCCCCTCCCCACCCCCTGGCTGTGACTGCTGTAAGGTGGGGGTATAGAGAGAAGCTGGGTGATTGTTACCCGGGTTGTATAGTTGGACTATGTTATAACGCACAAAGTAAGCTGGCCCCAGGGGGAGCCAGAGGGTGATGGGTACCCTTATCTTCCTTTCCCTTCTTTTTTCTCCCCAAGCTTGTGCTGCAGACGAACCTCTTCCTGCAGGTGGCGGTAGGCTAGAGGGTGTGTGAGGCCTCAGACCCCTCTCTGGTGGAGCCGAGGGGATGAAATGAAGCTTATATGCAGTTCTCTCCTAGGGGCTGTGGGCAAAGGGCATTTTGTAATTACTATTTTCAAAAATCAGATTATCTGGATTGTAGAGATGGGCTGGATGGTGGCAAATGGGCAGGCCTGCTGGAGGGGTAGGGCGGTTGCTGTTGTGATTTTAGGTTTTTGTTTTGTTTTAAATTTGGGGGAATGTGGATTGATGGGGGTAGGGAGACTTTTTTTTTTTTTTTTTTTTTTCTGGCCTTTTTTTTTTTTTTTTTTTTTTTTTTAAAGCTGCTTCCTCAACTGTTTCAAGCTGCAAATGTTTATGAGAATAACAACTCCCCCACACACTCCCACGGAAACCATTGTAATTAGACCAGACAGTGGGAACCTGGGCTTGCTGTCCCCAAAGCCACAGAGCTGAAAGGTCTAGGCATTAGCGGGGGAGATGGTCTCCTGTGAGTCAGGCTCTGGTTGGGGCTTGGGCCCTAGAACTGGGAAAGGAGAGGGGCAGACTTTGTAAGCATATGCTAGGTATCCGATAGTCCTGTAGAATTTAGTGAAGAAACCTTATACAGTTTTTAATTTTTATATAAACTATAACTCAGACCCACGCTACAAGGTTGGAATTTTGGTTGTTGTTTTTTTTTTTTTTTTTTTAAGTACCCCGCCTGTATAATTGCATCAGAATCCCACCCCCAACCCCGCCCCCTGTGTTTGTATTTTGGGTTGGTTTACACTTGCACTCAATTTTCAGTTTCTCCCTTTTTACCTTCTACCCTCACCTCCAGGACCCTCCCCCTTTAAAAAAAAAAAAAAAATAAATCGCTGACAAGTGTGAACCCGTGAAGAACTTTCTTTTGTGTTGTGTGTATCCTGTACAGCAAGGTTGGTCCTTTGTAACAACGGATGAAATGGTTCCCTTTTTTAAAGCGCTCTCTCTTCCTCCACCCCCAGCGCCCTGTCCTTGGCATGTTTTGTATCAGCGATCATTCTGAACTGTACATAATTTATGTTGCGAGAGGCAAAGGGCAAGTTTTGGATTTTGCTTCTTCAAAGTTTGTTTTTAAATGATAAATAAAAAAAGAACATTTTAAATACAAGTGCCTCTGTCCCATGACCCTCGCCGTTGGCCAGATCTTAATGTCCTGGAGAGCTGGGGGAGGAAGGTTACCCAACAAACCAGGCTCAGCCGCCGCCGGAAGGGTGGGTTCCCCGCCTTCCGCCCTGCGGCTGGGGTGTGACGTAGGCGGAAGTGGCGCGCGGTACCGGATGTGGGGCGGGGTCTGCCGCCAGGGAGCTTTCCAAGCTGAGGAACTGGCGGGCGCTAGCCATGGAGTCGGTGAGTGGCGCAGGGGGGCGGCGGGGGGCGCTGTGGAGCCGGAGACCCCCCGCTAGGAGCCGGGGAAGGCCGGGCCCGGCTTGGCGCTGGAGTCCCGGACTCCCCTTCCTCTGCTCCGGTGGGCGCCTGTCCTAGGTCTGGGCCGTGCCCGCCCGCCCGGAGTCAGCGGTACCCTGAGAGACAGGGAGCGGGCTGTGAACTTGGAGCCCGCCAACCCGCGATGATCTTGGTCCCCCCTGCTTATGAGTGCCACAAGTCCTTTCCGAAGTTTGCATGAGAGCGGGGTTGTGATCCCGCGTATTAGGTGAGCGAGCCCGGCTTGCGGGGAGCTCCAGGACCCGGTTTGTGCGACGGCTTAAGCAATTGTTGGCATCCTGCGAGGTTCCATTCCTTTACTAAGCCCGAGAATTGAGTTTTCCGTGAAGGAAGGAATCCAGGAGGCCACTGTGTCCCTTGGACAAGTTTAGTTCGTGTCCTGATCAGTGACGCTGTGCATGCGTGTTGACAGCTCGTTCTTGGCGAGCACCGTTGACCAATGATGGCAGATCCCCGTCGGCTCTTACAGATGCTGTAGGTTATCTGCTACTTGTTTGACCTACCTCATTCACAGGAGCCTTTCTCTGCCAATCCGAAGGCCCTCCCATCGACTTCCTGCTCCGTAGTTTTTAACCGAGTATCTTCTGAGGGAAGCTTGGGGTGTCTTCCCTCACCGTATATCCATGGAACACTTGCAGGTTCGCTCTTCTTAGAATTGCGTTTTCTTTGAGTCAGTTACTTGGCCTGGAGTAAATTTTCACACACACACACACACACACACACCTTTGTGTGCAGAGGAATAGAGTAACTTAATGTATAAAGAAGGAAAGATAAAGTGGTAAAATAGTATGCAGGTGGTCCTCTAACCAAGGATTTTGTTTTTCTACAGAGAAAGCATCCTCAGCGAAAGTAGCTTGATTACATTAAATTTAAAACAACACGTTTCTAACTTGTGAATGTATTGTTTACATTATAAGTGATAAACTGTGAGTATATAGTTTTTTTAAAGATTTATTTATTTATTTATTATATGTAAGTACACTGTAACTGTCTTCAGACACTCCAGAAGAGGCATCAGATCTTGTTATGGATGGTTGTGAGCCACCATGTGGTTGCTGGGATTTGAACTCTGGACCTTTGGAAGAGCAGTCAGTGCTCTTACTCACTGAGCCATCTCACCAGCCCCTGAGTATATAGTTTTAAAGCAACTTTTCTGTATATTTCCGATTTTAGCCCTTTGATTTATATATACTGGAGTACAG
>NC_034606.1:63408951-63410882 GCF_900095145.1 Mus pahari | reverse complement strand
TCTCTCTCTCTCTCTCTCTCTCTCTCTCTCTCTCTCTCTGAGACAGGGTCTCAGTAGGTAGCTCAGATCTTCTGCACAGTGTGGGCATGAGCCATCACTCCCAGCTTGGGCTTTGGGCTTTAGTAGTAAGGGGATCAGTGGGAGATTATGAGCAAAGCAGGCAATGTGCTTTTGAGAATATTCTTAACAGCTTTCTGTGAATAGACTAAATCACTTCAGAAAGTTTTATTTTGTTTGATTTTTCTTTTATTTTGACGTGTGTGTGTGTGTGAGAGAGAGACAGAGACAGAGACAGAGACAAAGAAAGTGAGAGTTCAGGGGGAAGGTGCATGGAAGGAATGTAGAGGCAAAGGATGACTTTCTGGAGTTGCTTTTCTCTTTTTACCCTAATGTAGGTTTGGGGAATCAAACACAGGTCACCGGGCTTATGGGCTAAGCTCTTTTACTCACTGAACCGTCTCCCAGGCCTTGGGAAGTATTTTCTCCAAATGAGCTACTTTGGCTAGAGAACCTGATCAAAGTCTAAAGCAAGGAGGCTGTAGGTGTGGAGCAGGGAGGGATGCTGGCTAAGGCGGAGTGCTGGGCCCGCTGGGCGGTCAGAGGTGTGGCTCAGAGGAGGGCTCCTCACTTGTTTGCCCAAGGCTGTAGGCTCAGCACTGCAGCACATTCACTGTAAGTTCAGTAAGCTTACAGCTGGTGCCAGGTAAGCAGCAGCTGGGGAAACAGACAGGGATGGATGGTTTGAGGCTTTCTGACCTCAGAACCTGGACAGCCAGGGCTACACAGAGAAATCCTGTCTCAAGAAAACCACAGGTGGGCTGGAGAGATGGCTCAGCGGGTAAGAGTACCGACTGCTCTTCTGAAGGTCCTCAGTTCAATTCCCAGCAACTACATGGTGGCTCACAACCATCCATAATGAGATCTGACACATCTGACACTCTCTTCTGGGGTGTCTGAAGACAGCTACAGTGTACTCATAGACATAAAAATAAACAAGTCTTTAAAAAAAAAAAAAAGAAAGAAAGAAAACCAAAGGCTAAGAACAGGCTCTAAGGACAGATACTCTGTATTAAAGTATTAGGAGCCGGAGAAAATTTTTTAAACTGTAAATTATGTACAATTATGTACATTATGTAAAGTATGTACTCCCTGCTAGGGGAGTCAAATACAAAGTATAAGATAGTTGAAGACTTCTGGGAATTTATAATCTATTTCCATAGATCATGTGCATAGATAGTCTTTGTAACATGTGAACATAGATCGTGAGTTTGGAAAGTCCTGTCTTAGCTTCGGCTCTAGCCTCCGTCTCTGTAGTAATACTTTGCATGTATGTGGGACAGTGATGTCTTTGGTTCCCTAAGATGGTTTGTTTTGGGTGTTTTGTTATTGTTTTGAGTCAGGGTCTAATGTAGCACAGACTAACCTTTGAAGTTACTCTGTAGCTGAGGTTGGTCTTGAACTCCTAATTCTTCTAACTGTGCCTCCCCAGCACTGGGAATACAGTTGCACACCACTACCCAGAGTTCTCAGCCCCATCTTATTAAAGGAAGAGGGGAGTGGCCAAAAATCTTCCACTTGTGGAGAAACAGACAGGAAGGGTGAAGTTGTGTTTTAATTGTTTCTGTGGTGGTTGTTTAATTGTGTCTGTTACCTTTGTCAAATTGATACAATGTGGAATCACCTGGGAAGAAAGCCTCAATGAGGGGTTATCTGTGGGCATTTCTGTGGAGTATTGTCTTAACTAACTGCTGTGGGAAGACCTAGCCCACCATGAGCAGCACCATCCTCTAGGTAGACTGTCCAAAGTTGTATAAGAGTGGAGAAATAAAACAGCACAGCAAGCAAGCAAAAGACTGTGGAAGGACTTTGGAACTTTGGGCCAGAAGATCCATTTGGTGTTAAGAGCTCTTTGGAATGTTGTGTAGGAGTTT
>NC_034606.1:63402924-63408236 GCF_900095145.1 Mus pahari | reverse complement strand
GAGAGTCCCCTTGTGGGTGGGACCATCTCTGGGTTGGTAGTCTTGGATTCTATAAGAGAGCAGGCTGAGCAAGCCAGGGGAGGCAAGCCAGTAAAGAACATCCCTCCATGGCTTCTGCATCAGCTCCTGCTTTCTGCCCTGCTTGAGTTCCAGTCCTGCATCCTTTGGTGATCAACAGCAGTATGGAGATGTAAGCTGAATAAACCCTTTCCTCCTCCCCAACTTGCTTCTTGGTCATGATGTTTGTGCAGGAATAGAAACCCTGACTAAGACAAATTCATTCCTCTCCACTCTTGACTTCAATTCAGCCAGCTGCCTGAAGTTCCTGCTGCTGTGACCTCCCCACAGAGATGGGCTGTGCCCTAGAATTACCCTTCCCTAAATTGCAAATTGCTTCTTCCTCCCATCCCCCCCCACTCTAGACCAGGCTGGCCTTGAACTCAGAAATCCGCCTGCCTCTGCCTCCCAAGTGCTGGAATTAAAGGTGTGCGCCACCACTGCCTAGTTGCAAATTGCTTTCTATCAGGGTGTTTTACCACAGCAACAGATAAGAAACTAGCACTGAGGCTGACTCGATTTCTGTATCTCTGGCTGGGCATCTCCTTCATCTCTTAGGTTTCTGTTCATATCTGTTTACACCATTATTAGAGATTTTTTTAAAAGTGTAAATTATGTACAATGAATGCCCCATGCTAGGGGAGTCACGTACGACGATAAGATAATTAATTGAAGGCTTCTGGGAATTTATGACCTGTTTCCATAGATAATGTGCAAAATAAACTGTAGCACAGTGCCCTGTGTGTTATGAGATAGGTGTCATCCCTTTCAGAAGTAGCTGCTTCTTTGCCTTGTGTCAAGCATGAGAGCTGTTGTGTACACCTTTACCACTCACCAGTTTTAAACAGTGAGGCTGTTGTCATTCCAATAACCTTGACAAAAAATGCCAGAGCTGACTGATAGTTTTATCAAGCCCAGAGAAAAGAGAGAATTAGTCGCCCACCCAGTATACTGGAAGGAGATTTAGGACTGTCTTGCCCCCTGGACCCTGTTTCCCAGCTGACTCTTTAGGTTCAACCCCAGGCTTTGAACTACACAAACTGTAACAGTGAAGTAATGTTTAAGTTTACATAGGGGACACTACCCAGAGCAGACGAAGCCAAAGTATAAATGACAGAAGACACTTTGATGATCCCTTGGTTCCTAGATAGCAATGCAGTTTCTGAATGTTCCACTCGAGGGAACCCTGTGAAAGCTTGTTTGTGTAAGATCACCATAATTCCAGACTTTTTCAGGGAAGGAAACTCTGCATCCAACCCTTTGATTCCCACGGGTGCTGAGAGAACCCCAGCCCTCCAGTTGCAGAGGCTCCTTATCATCCAAGTTTTGTTTGTTTAGGTGGGATGGCCTGCTGCTTGGATCTCCCCAGACATGTCCCTCTCCAAGTAGTAAGGGGTATGACCATGACTCTAGTGCCACAGCTATGTTTGTGAGTATTTGGGGAAAGCTGTGTTATCTAGGGCATTTATGTGGGTTTGAGGCTTGCCTCAAATTCATATCATAGCCCAGGCTGGCCTCAAATTTGTAATCCTCTGCTTCTTTCTGCCTTTTTAGTGCTGGGATTAGAGGTGTGCAGTGCTCTTGTCCTAATGAAGTAGATCTGTGAGAAGCTTTTGTCATCAACCTTAAGCTCAGATATCTTAGTCTTTTTTTGTTTTTGTTTTTCAAGATAGGGTTTCTCGGTATAGCCCTGGCTGTCCTGGAACTCACTTTGTAGACCAGTCTGGCCTTGAACTCAGAAATCCGCCTGCCTCTGCCTCCCGAGTGCTGGGATCAAAGGCGGCATGTGCCTTAGTCTTAACTCTGGTTTTGCTTTGGGATTTTTGAGAGTTTTACTGTTGAAGCCCTGGCTAGCCTGTGTAGACCAGGCTGATCTCACACTTGTTACCATCCCCCTGTATCTGCCTCCAGAGCGCTGAGATTGTTCTGCCACAGCTGGTTTAGACTAGATGTATTTTGGTTTCATTGTAATGCCTACCTGTAAATCCTGAGGCCAGGTATGATAAGGCAAGAGGAACTTAAGTTTATGCTCAGCTTAGTCTACGTGTGGAAACACTACCAACCAACTGACCAACCAACCAACCGACCCAGACCGAATGTTTCATTAGCATTGTTGTATGTGTAAGGACAGATCAGGGTTCAGGTCCCTACCCACCTCATTTTTTAGCAGCCGGTGTGAGCTTGGACAGGTTACTTATTCTTCAGTCTCTGTTTTCTACTGTTAATAACATTGTTTACCTCAGGGTTGTTAAAAAAAAAAAAAAGCTAAATGAGATAATGTTTTTGCTCTTCTTTCAAGGGGATGTTGAGACAGAGTCTCATGTAGCCTAGGCTAACTTCAAACTTGTGTAGCCAAGGCTTGTTTCAAACCTGATCCTCTCTCCCTCACCCTCCCAAGTGGTGGGTGCCACCATCCTCAACTGAACTAATGTTTCTTGAAGAGTCGTGTAGTACTTTCTAAAGGAATCCATTGGTTCACCAGCCACTACTCTCTCTCCCTATGCCATACCAGCTTCCCTCCCTCCCTCCCTCCCTCTCCCTCCCTCCCTTACTTACTTTTTTTTTTTTTTAATCTTTTTGAGATGGAGCTTTGCTTATGTAGCCCAGGCTAGCCTGGCTTCAGATTCATGCTGATGTTCCCACTTCCAAGTAGCCTTTTCCTAAGGTGGCGCTGAGATGGAGTCTCAGTCGCAGTGACTGTGCTTCTCTTGTCTTCTAGGTTGCTGCAGAGAGCTCCCCAGCTCTAGAGAATGAACATTTTCAAGGTATGTTTACCGTGAAACCAGCCAAGTTAAGGAAAATGGGGTGAAAGCCAGAGCCCGACCTTGTCCTCAGTGGCACTTTCCAGTCTCTTGGGGTTCTCCTGGGGACAGAGGCAGGGTTTCTGGGGATGTGGTTCAGTGGTGGAGAACTTGCCTGCCTAGCACATGTGACGCCTTAGATTCACACCCCAGTCCACAGATGAGTGAAGGAATCAGCTTGCTGTCTCTCTGGGAAAGGATTTTGCCCAGGAGCACCCCCATTCTTCCTGAGACATATCTTTTTTATTGTATTAAGACATGCATTCGGGGCTGGAAAGATGGCTCAGAGGTTGAGAGCACCGACTGTTCTTCCAGAAGTCCTGAGTTCAAACCCCAGCAACCATCTGGTAGCTCACAACCATTTGTACTAGGATCTGGCTCCCTCTTCTGGCACGCAGGCATATATGCAGGCAGAACACTACATACCAAATAAATAAATAAATAAATAAATAAATAAATAAATAAATAAATAAATGTATGTTAAAAAGAGAGACTTACATTTTCTGAAGAGATTAAAATAGAGACCCGAGTAGAAATTTCTAGAGATGGTTCAGGGTTTTAAGCTCTTCCTGTGCAGTTGTGAGGACTGGAAAACAGATCTCATAACCCTATGACAGACAAGCTAGGTGTCCCACTCCTCCTACACCCCAAACTCAGAGGGGACAGCAACAGTGGACACCCGGCACCCTCCTCTTGGCCTCCACACCCCATCAGTCCAAGACTGTGTCCTTGGGGTTGACAGTTTTCAGTTCTGTGGCTCTTATTATTTAGACTGTGGACACTGAGCCTTCTGGGTGTCTTAGGATTTTTTTTTACTTTTCTCTCCTGTAGACTAGGCCAGGCTTAGCTTACATTTGACTTGTAGCAGTGCTTTCTACTCTTGTGTCAACTTGACACAAGCTAGAGTCACCCGAGCGGAGGGAGCCTCAGCTGAGAAAATGCTGAGCAAGCCAGCAAGCAGCATGGCTCCACGGCATCTGGGGTCCCTCCCTGTTTGAGTTCCTGCCTTGGTTTTCCTCAGCAGACTGTGGTTCAGGATGTGTAGCCGAATGAACCGTTTCCTACCCATTTCGCTTCGTCATGGTGTTTCATCAGAGACAGGAATCTTAGGACAGTAGCTGGGAATTGAACCCAGGGATTCGTGCATACTAGGCAAGAAGCCTAACAACCTGAGAATCCCCTTTGTAAATTTATGTGTGTGGGCATCTTGTCTGATTGGATACACCACATCAGTGCCTAGTCTCTATGGAGGCCAGAAGAAGATGTTGATCCCTTGAGACTAGAGTTAACATGCAGGCAGTTGTAAACCACCATGTAAGTGCTGGGAAGTGAACCCAGGTCCTCTAGAAGAGCAGTTAGTGTTCTTCTGAGTCATCTCTCCAGCCCCCAAATTCCCTTTTAAAAAAAAAAGAAAGAAAGAAAGGTTTTCTCCCTGTTTTCCTTCTGAGGTGTCCTTGCTCTGTGAGTCCATCCTTGCTATGAAGGTTCGCTCCTGCACATCAGCTTCCTCCTGCTGCCCCTTCTGTTCCTTTCCTTACACTGTATTGGCTCTGGATGACAGTTTGGACCACTTTCTCTGTTTCTCCGTTTCTGAACACAGGTTTTCTCTGTGTACCCCTGCTGTCCTGGAACTCCCTCTGTAGACCAAGCTGGCCTTGAACTCAGGGAGATCTGTTGGGAGATAATTGTGTGCACTGTGTATTCAGATGCTGATTTCTGTACCCAGAGATCTGATTACAGTCCGGACATTGGCATTGTCATATTTAGAGGAGAAGGTGTCTCAGTGATATGTAAAAATTTGTTTCTATTGATTGGTTCATCCCTGATTCTCCCAGTAGAGATCTGCCTTCCTTTGCCTCTTGACTGCCGAGAGTCACTTTTTTTTTTAAAGACTTATTTATTATATACAGTGTTCTGCTTGTATTTATGCCTGCACACCAGAAGAGGATGCCAAGATCTCTTTACATGGTTGTGAGCCACCATGTGGTTGCTGGTATTTGAACTCAGGACCTCTGGAAGAGCAGTCAGTGCGTTCAACCTCTGAGCCATCTCTCCAGCCTGCCAGATTACTTTTGTTGTTGTTGTTGTTTTTCAAGACAGGGTTTTTCTGTATAGCCCTGGCTGTCCTGGAACTCACTCTGTAAACTAGGCTGGCCTTGAACTCCGAAATCCACCTGCCTTCGTCTCCCAAGCCAGATTACTTTTTATACTTTAAAAAAAATTGTTTTGCACATATGAGTGTTTTGTCTGTGTGTATCTCTGTGCTCCATGTATGTGATGGTGCCTGTGAAGGTCAGAAGAGGGAGGGTATTGGATCCTCTAGAACTGGAATTTTAAGATAGTTGCAAGTCACCATGTGGGTAGTAGGAACTGAGCTGAGATCTTGTATAAGAACAAGAAATTCGGGCTGGTGAGATGGCTCAGTGGGTAAGAGCACCCGACTGCTCTTCCGAA
>NC_034606.1:63396284-63402829 GCF_900095145.1 Mus pahari | reverse complement strand
CTAAAAAAAAAAAAAAAGAACAAGAAATTCTCTTAACCACTAAGCCATCTACACTTTGTTTAGAAGTTTGCTGATCCTTGGTTTAAGATTGGATTCAGTGGGAAAGCTCTTACTTCAAATGTATGAGGACTGGAATTTGAATTTCCAGAACTCACAATAAAGTAGATTAGGCATGGCCAATAATTTCAACACTCAGGAGGCAAAGATGGAGCAAAGTGTTTGTGCAGACAGGTCAGAACTAGTGAGAGGTCCTACTCAGTAACTGAGGTAGAAGGTGAGTGACCCATCGAGGAGGACACTCAACATCATTTGAACTTCTTTCTATGTGCAATATGCATGTACAGGTACATTCATATACACACATGGGAAAAACAGGATTCAAATATTCACTCCAATGCACAGAAACACAAAATTAAAAGAAAAAGTAGTCTAGTATCTGAAAATCCAAGGACTTATTATTTAGACTTGTATGAGTCTTTGACAAGAAATTTAAATTATTCTGCTTTAGTGGTCGAAAAAGAAAATCATGGTGGCACATGCTTTTAATCCCAGCATTAGGGAGGCAGAGGCAGAGGCAGGTGGATCTCTGAGTTCCAGGACAGCCAGGGCTACACAGAGAAACCCTATGTCTTAGCTAGGGTTTCTACTGCCGTGAAGGGGCACTATGACCCTGTCAACTCTTACAAAGGAAAATATTTAATTAGGGTTGGCTTACAGGTCAAAGGTTTAGTCCATTATTGTCATGGCAAGAAACATGGTGATACACAGGCAGACATACTGCTGGAGAAGGAGCTGAGAGTTCTACATTCTGAAGGCTGGGGGGGGGGGCTGGCTCAGTCATTTGAAACCTTGAAGCCCAGCCCCAGTGACAGACACCCTCTAATTAAGGTCACCCTCTAACAAGGCCACGTTCACTCCAACGCTTGTACAGTAAAATGCCACACCTGAGCATTGAATAGGAATCTTTGGGGGCCATTTTTATTCAAGCCACCACACCCTTGAAGAACAAACAAACAAAACATCAGTGCTATCATCTGCTCTATTGTCCAGATGACTTTTTATAATGGAGTACTGTGCCACACTGCTGTGTTTCTGAGTATGTCTACGAGAGCTCCAAAGCAGGTGGCAGAAACTCAGCTTGTTTATGTGGACCCTTTAGATGAGGTGGAGTAACCACGGCAACCTAACAACGTATAAGTCTCCTTACAAGGAGACAGCTACTATCTATATCTGCTCAATTAAGACCTATTTTTGCCAGATCTCATTTTTTTGTAAAGAAGCTGAGAATTTGGATTTTTATGTAAATCTGTACAGTTTTTAAATTTGGAAACCGATTTAAATTATTTTTAAAACGGGGAAATCCAAATTCATTATGTGTGTGGGCTTCTGGCTTAACATGATAGCATCTAACTCAGTGTACTGTATCTTCATCTGGTGTCTAAAGCCATGTCTTGGTATCTGTGAGTTGTGTTTTCATGTTTGGAAACCATGCAAGTCTTCCAGTTAACATGGTAGATTCAGTGTCTCCACCCACCTTCAGCCCTTCTTGGAAAAACAGAGTGAGGGGCTCAGAGATGGTTCACCCATCAAGAACACCGGCTGCTCTTCCAGAGGCCCAGGCTTCCATTCCCAGAACCCTTCTGGCAGCTCCCAACTGTCTGTGTGTGTAGCCCCAGTTCCGGGGGATCCGGTGCCCTCTCCTGACCTCCACAGGCACTGCACGCACATAGTAGGACGACATAGACTCAGACAAAACTCCCAGAAACATAAAATAAAAGTTAAAACCCGCCGGGGGTGGTGGCACACACCTTTAATCCCAGCACTTGGGAGGCAGAGGCAGGTGGATTTCTGAGTTCAAGGCCAGCCTGGTCTACAAAGTGAGTTCCGGGACAGCCAGGGCTACACAGAGAAAACCTGTCTCGAAAAAAACAAAAACAAACAAACAAAAAAACAAAACAAAAAAAAGTTAAAACCCTGAGCTGCTGAGATGTCTCAGCAGACAAAGATGGCCTGGCAACCTGAGTTTGTGATCCACAGCCCATGTAAGGGTAGAAGGAGGGAACCAGCTCCACACAGTCCTACTCATGCTGTAGCCCATGCACATACGTGCATGCAGGCATGCACAGTCTCACACACACAACCACCCTAGAGGGTGGTTTTTTTTTTAAGTGAAAGTACACAAAAATAAGAAATGGCCCTGTCTCAAAAAACTAAGAAAGAAAGAAAGAAAGAAAGAAAGAAAGAAAGAAAGAAAGAAAGAAAGAAAGAAAGAAAGAAAGAAAGAAAGAAAGAAGAGAAATGGATTTTGGAAGCTGTGAAGCATGTGGGAGATAGTGAAGTGACTTAGCTGATCTGTGCCTACTAATAAAGCTTAAAAGCTTGAGAAGCCAGCGCCCAAGACTGAGTGTCTCACTGCATGCTGCTGAACTACAGTGGCCCTCCTTCACCCAGACCAAGGCTGGGGCTGTGTAGAGGGGCTTACATCCCACACTGAAAACCAGAGCCTGAAGCACACTGTGCTGGGTGCTGAGTCCTCCTACCTGTCCCCCAAATTCAGCTTCCAGAGTTCTAACAGAAAAGACTCCAGTCTTCTAGAATTAAAGAATCATTAGGCTCTCCTCAATGGGAAAACGTACAAATGCAAGTATTGGATGTTCCTGCAGCGGCTTACAGGCAGAAGGTTTGTTTACACATTTAGAGATCCAGCCAGCATTCAAGTGTTCAAACTGAAGATATGTTCTAGGTAAAAGGATCAAAAATAGAATTTGAATCCTGTTTCTCCCTGCATGTGAGTGGCATCTGGGATGTATGTGTTAGCATGTGGGGTCCCGAACTCGATGACAGGTCTCCCTCAGTCTGTATCCCCTCCCCCTGTACTGACCCAGGGTCTCCCTAGACCTAGACCTAGACTCAATAGTTTTGACTGTCTAGTTGGCCGGCCTGCCCTGGGGTCCTCTGTCTGGGCTAGGACTTGACCATGCTTTCACATAGACTCAGACACTTGAGGTAAGCCTTTCATCACTGAACCCCAGCCCCCAAAACCTGTTTTAAACCAAGGATTAGCAGACATCTAAAGAAAGTATTTAAAGATGATCTAAATGGTCTCCTGTGCCACAAGGAAACAAACAGAAAAAGGAACAAAAGCTCTGATGGTGGGTAGAGAGATGGCTAAGCAGTTAAGAGCACTGACTGTTCTTCCAGAGGTCCTGAGTTCAATTCCCAGCAACCATGTGGTGGCTTACAACCATCTGTAATGGGATCTGATGCCCTCTTCAGGGGTGTCTGAAGACAGCTACAGTGTACTCATATACATATAATAAATATTTTTTTTAAAAAAGCCACACATTCAAGAGAGCCCTGTGTGGTGCTCACCTTTAACCCCAGCCCTTGGGAGGCAGAGGCAGAGGCAGAGGCAGGTGGATCTGTGAGTTTGAAGTTAGCCTGCTCTTCATCGCATGCTCTAGGACAGCCAGGCTATGCAGAGAGCCCTTGTCTCAAAAAGAGAAGCGGGGTCCCATCAGACCTGTGAAGCACAGAGTGGAAATCCTAGTGTCTAAATCCTATACACAGAAAGAGAAAAACGTCCTGACAAAGGTGACAGCAACGGTGACAGCATCCCAGAACAGAGAGACACCAGCACTTAGTAGCCAACCAAATTAAAATCAGCAGACGAGGGTACAGCAGAGGTATCTGCAGGTCCCAAACACTTCCTTTTATACATGCACCTTTCCCAGGGAGTTACTGGGTGATTGTCTCTATCAAGGCAGAGGAGCAACAGCAAAGCAGGCACAGAAGGGAAACCAGAAGCAAGGGTTGAGACAGGAGGGTGTGACATGCCCTGGATGGTGGGGACGGAGAGCCCCAGGTGGCAGGTCAGAGACACCTTCCAGTATTCCAAAATCTGAATTTTCTGAGATTCAAGTAATTGATAGACTCTGGGGGTTGAATCCGTTGTGAATGTTATATATAGAAACACACACACACATATATATATCACACGTGTGTGTGTGTGTGTGTGTTTATGTGTGTGTGTAAATTTAAAATAATAAGACCACTGTTAACCCCAGGGATGACAGAAAAATGTTTCTTTTTTTGTTGTTGTTGGTTTTTGTTTGTTTGTTTGTTTTTTTCGAGACAGGGTTTCTCTGTGTTGCCCTGGCTGTCCTGGAACTCATTCTGTAGACCAGGTTGGCCTCAAACTCAGAAATCCGCCTCCCTCTGCCTCCCAAGTGCTGGGATTAAAGGCATGCGCCACCATGCCCGGCTAAAATGTTCCTTTCTTAAACTTATTGTTTATTATTTCCAATTGTGAGTGAGTGTATGTGTGTGTGCAAGCATGCACATCAGAGTACAGGTGTCCACAGAGGCCTGAGGTGTCTGATGCCCTGGAGATGGAGTCACAGGTGCTTGTGAGCCTTTTCAGGTAGGTACTAAGACTCGAACTTGGAGCTTCCGGAAGAGCAATATGTGGTGTTAACCACTGAGCCATCTCTCCAGCTCCAAGGAAAAGGTTCTTCTTTCACTTAGCTCAGATATATTTACTCAAAAGGGTTAAAATGGTAAAGAGCATTAGCTTTGACTCCTGGAAGGAGAGGGGCTTCAAAATGGGAGGTTCTTGTCTACGTTGGCTTGGTGAGAATTGAAACTGCTTGTCTTTGTCAGGAAGGCAATGATTGAAAGGAAAATTAAGTCAGAAAACACCTGTGCAAGGGTGTCACCCAAGACACAGACAGGATTAAGAAGAGTCTGGGTGTGGGGCACACCCGTGGGCCCAGCACTCAGAGGTGGAGGCGAGAGAGTTTGAGACTAGCATGGTCTATATATGGCAAGACCCTGACTTAAAACAAGGAGCTGGAGAGAGGGCTCAGCGGTTAAGAGTGCTGACTGATCTTCTAGAGGACCCGGGTTCAAGTCCCAGCCCCCTTGTGGTGGCTCACAACTAACTGTCTGTAACTCCAGTCCCAGGCGATCTGATACTCTCTTTTGGCCTCTGAGGGCACCAGGTACGCTTGTGATATTGAGACATACATGCAGGTAAAACATCCATACACAAAAAAATAAATAAAAATGTTAGGGGGAAAAAAAAAAAGCATCGGTAAGGCCCCTCAGGAAGTACTCCCTCTGCTGGATGGATGTGTTATTACATACCTGTGGGAGATAGAGGCAGGAAGGATGAGTTTGATGAAACTGACAGGAGCCATGTGTGGTGGTGTTTGCCCGTAATCCCGTCACTAGAGGGGCCAAAATGGGTCTGGGCTTCCTATTGAGTTCAAGATTAGCCTGACCAAACATTACGGACTGGGGATATATAGTTCAGTGTTCACTGTGTGCCTAGCATACCTAGTGTACAAGGCCCTAGGTTTGCTCCCTAGCACTGAGAGAGAGAAAAACATTATTAGAAATCATATTTTGGGGCTGGTGCGATGGCTCAGTGGGTAAGAGCACCCGACTGCTCTTCCGAAGGTCTGGAGTTCAAATCCCAGCAACCACATGGTGGCTCATAACCATCCGTAACAAGATCTGACTCCCTCTTCTGGAGAGTCTGAAGACAGCTACAGTGTACTTACATATAATAAATAAATAATCTTAAAAAAAAATCATATTTTGGGCTTTTTTTGGGGTAGCCTTGGCTGTCCTGGAACTTGCTCTGTAGAATAGGTTGGCCTCAAACTCAGAGATTCACCTGCTTCTGCCTCCTGAGTAGTGCTGGGACTGAAGACATGCACCACCACTGCCAGCTGGATATTATGTATGGAGGGATGCCTTTACAGTTTAGAGCAAGCAGTTAAAACCATAGACTGTCAGGCGTGGTGTTGCATGCCTGCAATCCCACCACTTGGAAACTGAAGGCCGTACGATTACAAGCTTGAGGCCAGGCTGGGCTGTATAGCAAGATTCTATCTCAGGTAAGTGAAGGGGCTAGAGAGTTGGGTTAGCACATGAATACTGACTTTTCTTCCAGAGGACTACTGGTCAATTCCCAGCACCCACATGGCAGCTCACAGCTGTCAGTAATCCTTGGGCCTCAGCAGGCACCAGGCACACGTGTGCACAGGCACTCGAGTAAAACACCCATTCACAAAAACAAACAAACTCAAAATGCATAAATCCAGAAGAGGGGAGGGCAAGGCAGCCAGGCTTTGCCCTTTGGATTTGTGGCTCCCGGGGTGGCCCTCAGTGCTCTGGCTAAGTTGGCTAAGCACTCAGCACTGTTTAGCCTTGTCTAGACCATGAGTTCTCCACCTGCAGGTCTTCAACAGATCTAAAGACGCTTGCTTGAAAAATCAGCTTCATTGAGAACAAAGCAAATGAAAATGTGCTAAACAGGAAGAAATACTCTAATGAAAAAGACAAGAGGTGGGCTGGGGAGATGGCTCAGTGGTTAAGAGCACTGACTGCTCTTCCAGACGTCCTGAGTTCAATTCCCAGCATCCACATGGTGGCTCACAACCATCTGTAATGGGATCTGATGCCCTCTTCTGGTGTGTCTGAAGACAGCTACAGTGTACTCACATACTTAAATCCTTTTTTTTTGGGGGGGGGGG
>NC_034606.1:63365558-63396254 GCF_900095145.1 Mus pahari | reverse complement strand
CTGGAACTCACTCTGTAGACCAGGCTGGCCTCGAACTCAGAAATCTGCCTGCCTCTGCCTCCCAAGTGCTGGGATTAAAGGCATGCGCCACCACTGCCCCGCTAAGTAATTCTTAGGAAGGAAGGAAAGAAAGGGAGGGAGGGAGGAAAGGAGGGAGAGAGAGATAAAAAAAAAGACAAGAGGCAGTAAGAACAAAACAAAAGCCATTTTTGGTTTCTGTCTCTTCTGATTGTGACTTCTTACATAAAAAACACACCAACTTTTCCACTCTGTACAGAGACCCCGGAATCAAACAATAGTGTGTACACCTCCTTCATGAAGTCTCATCGCTGCTATGACCTGATTCCCACAAGCTCCAAGTTGGTGGTGTTCGACACTTCGCTGCAGGTGGGTAGAGCCCTTCCTCTGGCGCTGGTCCAAGGCCTATCAGCATTTGTCATGCTTCCCCACAGCAACCCTGCGCTTCCTCCAAGCTGTCGAAGCTGTGCCCTCTGTGGATTTCCTTAGGGGATTACTCTACTCTCTTGCCATAGGTAAAGAAAGCCTTTTTTGCCCTGGTGACCAACGGTGTTCGAGCTGCCCCTTTGTGGGACAGTAAGAAGCAGAGTTTTGTGGGTAAGCAGAAGTTTCTGGAATACGGTTACTGGCATGTGTTGCCAGCAGAGGGGAAAAGCCTCGGGTGGGCTGAGCTGAGGGCCCTTGTCTTGGCTCTTGTCTAGGCATGCTGACCATCACCGACTTCATCAACATTCTGCACCGATACTATAAGTCAGCCCTGGTAAGGAGCCTGAGTCTTCCATCCAAAACCACAGCCCTGCCTGGTTTTTTTTGCCTCGTTTTCCCCTGCAAGGGGAGCGTGAGTCTCAGGTCTGCCGCTTCTGCTTCTAGGTGCAGATCTATGAACTGGAGGAGCACAAGATAGAGACCTGGAGAGGTATGGACGGGTGGTGGCAGATGAGGGATGGAGGGTGTCCTGGGAGACATGCACGGGGCAGTGTTTGGTGAATAACCCCTGTTCTCTTCAGAGGTGTACCTGCAGGACTCCTTTAAGCCACTTGTCTGCATTTCTCCAAATGCCAGGTGAGTTCTGGTTTTGTGTTTATCCCTAAACACCTGAAGACCTAGGGGAAGGGGCATGAGAGAAGAGAGAAGAAAGACCCCTCCTGGTGCACACTGCCATGCTGTGTTTGTTTGTTTGAGGAAAAACAAAAAGTCTCACACATAGCCTTGCTCTTATTGTAGAGTTGAGGCTGTCGTGAACTTAGACTCTTCTGTTTGCCCCAGTGCAGGCATTACCAGTTCACGCCCAGCCACACACAGCACTGACCGTGAGGTTTTTCTGTCTGTAAACACACTCCAAGGGGTTGTGCAGCCTGGCTTTAGCCCCGTGGAACCTAACTATGATCTACCTTTTTGCAGCTTGTTTGATGCTGTCTCTTCATTAATCCGAAATAAGATTCACAGGCTTCCAGTTATCGACCCAGAGTCCGGCAACACCTTGTACATCCTTACTCACAAGCGGATCCTCAAGTTTCTCAAGTTGTTTGTAAGTAACCTCCGCCCATTACCCAATTACATGCTGAACTGCAGACACACATAGAGCGGTTTGGGGGTCGTAAAAGTAGAGCTGGCAGATGAGTGGTGTTGATGCTGACGATTGAACGTAGCACCTCATGCTATACCAAATCCCCTTCCTCAGATCACAGAGTTCCCCAAGCCGGAATTCATGTCCAAATCTCTGCGAGAGCTGCAAATTGGCACCTATGCCAACATTGCCATGGTCCGTACGACCACGCCTGTCTACGTGGCTCTGGGCATCTTTGTACAGCACCGAGTCTCCGCCTTGCCTGTGGTGGATGAGAAAGGTGAGTGACTGGGCAAGAAGAGGGAGGCTGCTTGGGTCAGGTCGCTGTCCCCGCAGCCCAACCTGGAAGGGAATCCCATGGGGACTGAGAGCTTTGACTACCACATTCTGTTTTATTTTACTGCGCTGCCTCTGTCTCCCTAGGGCGTGTGGTGGACATCTACTCCAAGTTTGATGTGATCGTGAGTGGCTGTGGAGGGGCTGGGAGGTAGGGAAGGAGAGGGGTGTTGGATGTGGAGAGGGAGCAGAAGGGGGTCTCCTCTACCTTGGGTGCTTCTTGGCGTTGAATCTTACCTGAACAAGCGGACAGAACTGATGGCTTGTGAGCAGAGCTAAGGAGTGCCCTCAATCCCTCTAGTGAGGTTGGGTTGGTCCAAGGTTTGGGAACTGACTCCCTTTCAAGTCCCATCTCTCCCCCTTCCAGAATTTGGCAGCGGAAAAGACCTACAACAACCTAGATGTGTCTGTGACGAAAGCCCTACAGCATCGGTCACACTACTTTGAGGGTGTTCTCAAATGCTACCTGCATGAGACTCTGGAAACCATCATCAATAGGCTGGTGGAGGCAGAGGTAGGATGCTGGCACCCTCAAGCAACCAGAGGGGAGTGGCCCTGAGAGGGTAGGGACCGGGCAGGTACCCGAACTGAAAACTCACGTCACTTACTGCTCCTCTGTGCCAGGTTCACCGTCTGGTGGTGGTGGATGAGCATGACGTGGTCAAGGGCATCGTTTCGCTGTCTGACATCTTACAGGCTCTGGTGCTCACGGGTGGAGAGAAGAAGCCCTGAGCATGGGGAGGAACAGGCAGTGCCAGGGGAGATGGCCCCCTCACTGCCTGCCTGCTGGAAGTCCTGGGAATCAGATAGAATCCTGGGAGAACTGAGTCTTCTCTCAGGAGCTCCACACCCACTGTCTAGAACTAGAGAAGGGGAAGGAGGAGAAGGGCTCTTGGCCTCCCTTACCATCAGGCTGCACTGGAGAGAATGTCAGCCTAGCCAGTCCCAGTCCATCGACGCAGCTCCCTTCTGGGTGAGCCATGGCTTTGTGCTCCTCCTTGGGTAGACTCTGATCTCTAAGAGATCCCTAGACCTCACCATGCCCTACTCTGTCCCTGCCCTTACTCCACCTAGATAATAGCTCTGCACAAGTCTCGGTAAAATATTTTTATTCATCTGTTTCACTGTGTGGAGGAGGCTGGGCCCGCTGGCTGTCAGTCCTTCCCATGAGTGGGGAGGCTCGTCCGGGTTCTGTGCTGTGCAGACAAAGGCAGATGGCTGTGTGGAGGAGGGCGGTGGGTAGGTAGCCAAGATTAATGCTTTTTGTGGCAAATCTAATTAAATGACAAGGTTTCATCATGGTACTGCAGTGTTTGATTTCTGCATTTGATAGACACTATTTCGCCAACCTCCCTACCTCATAAAGCCGCTTCAACTCATTAATAATAGCAGTAATAACACACACAGAGAAGCACCAGGTGTTCTCACCGCTTTACCTACACAGGCCGTGCATCCTTCAACCAAGACGTATGGGGTTCTAAGTGTTATAGTTTGGGGAGAATTTATGATTTTTTTTTTTTGAAACAAGACTTTGTACCATGTATAGATCAGGCTGGCCTCAGATTTGCAGCAATCCTCCTGCCTCAACTTCCTAAGATTTTAGTCATGTGCTCACCCAGGATCAGACTTTATTTTTAAAAAAATTAAATTAAAAAATATATACATGGGGCTGGAGAGACGGCTCAGTGGGTAAGAGCACTGACTTCTCTTTCAGAGGTCCTGAGTTCAATTCCCAGCAACCACATGGTGGCTCACAACCATCTGTAATGGGATCCGATGCCCTCTTCTGGAGTGTCTGAAGACAGCTTCAGTGTACTTACATATAACAAATAAATCTTAAATTATATATATACATATATATACATATATACATATACATATATTTGTGTGTATGTGTGTGTCTGTAGGCATATGGAGGCTAGAGGAAAATACTCAACTTCTGCCTTGTTTGAGACAGGATTTTGTTTCTTTTCTGTTTTTCTTTTTCAAGACTCTCTGTGTAGCCCTGGCTGTCCTGAAACTTGCTCTGTAGACCAGAGCTGGCCTTGATCTCAGAGATCCGCCTGCCCCCTGAGTGCTGGGATTACCACCACTGTTTGGCTGGACAATAATTTTTATTTATTTATTTTTTTTGGTTTTTCGAGACAGGGTTTCTCTGTCTATCCTGGGTAGCCCTGTCTATCCTGGAACTCACTTTGTAGACCAGGCTGGTCTTGAACTCAGAAATCTGCCTGCCTCTGCCTCCTGAGTGCTGGGATTAAAGGCATGCGCCACCACGCCCAGCTTGGACAAGAATTTTTTTGAGACAGTCTTGTATGTAGCCCTGGCTGGCTGAAGCTCACTATGTAGACTAGGCTAACCTCAAATTCAGAGATCACTATCTCTCTTTCACATAAGTGCTAGGATCAACAATGTGTGCCACCACACTCAGCCTACGAATTTTTTTAGGTTTATATTTAAGTATGCATGTGTGTGCACGTGAGTGTAGTTGCTCGAGGAGGCCAGAGGCACCAGATTTGAAGCAGGAGTTCTAGGCAATTGAAAGTCATATGGCTGCTGAGATTGAGCGAGGGTCCTCTGAGAGAACAATACACGCTCCTAACATCTGTGCCATTTCCCAAGATCCGAAATGTAATTGTTTTAAATTATGTGTTCAGATGTTTTGTCTGCACACGTGTGTGTGCCTGGTGTCCATGGATGCATTGGATATCTAGGCCCAGTGTCCCCACTGTTGTCAACTGTCATGTGAATGAGAGAACTGAACCCAGATCCTTTGGGAAGGCAACCAGTGCTCTTAAGCCAGCCCCGTCACCCCTGCCCTGCCTCGTCACCCCTGCCCTACCCCATCCACAGCAATGTTCTTTGTATTCCAGTTTGTGAGGATGGACGTGTGTGCACACATGTGTAAGTTGGAAGACAGCCTCAGGCAGTGGTCCTCAGGAGGGACCCCGGGAGATGGGGGATGGGGTTTTGCCACATAGACAAGGTTGGCCCCAAAGATCCATGGGATTAAACAAGCACTGGTGGCTTCTTATGTAGGTTGTAAGGCTTGGACCCAGTTCCTCAAGCTTTCAAGGCATGTTTTACCAACTGAGCCATCTCCACAGCACCTTTTCCAGAGAATTTTTTAAACTGCAGCACAGAGACTCAGTGTGGCGCAGTGTCACACTGGTAAAGTCACTTGCCAATTTAGATACCAGAGTTTAGTTCCCAGATCCCATTTAAAGGTGGCAAGAGAAAACAGACTCCACTGAGTTGTCCTCTGACCTCTTCCGTGTGCACAGCATGGCACACATCAACACACACATACCACGACGACGACATCATGCATACACATAAATAAAATGTTTTAAGGCCAAGCTGGCAGCCAAGCATGGAGGGATATGCCTTTTGTTCCAGCATTTGGGAGGTAGAGGCAGATAGAGTTTGAGGCTAGCCTGGTCTAAATACATAGTAACTACATAGTAAAATCATGTCTATTAAAACAAAAAAAAAGCCAGGCAGTGGTGGTCCACACCTTTAATCCCACCACTCTGGAGGCAGACACAGGGGAATCTCTGAGTTCAAGGCTAGCCAGGACTACATAGAGAAACCCAGTCTTGAGAAAACCAAAATAAAAAAAAAATTGAAAACTAGCATTTAAACTTAAACTGTCTGGTTCTGGTTTTATGCCTTCCTACCTTCACACCAGACTCCTGTCCTCTCTCATCTCTGCTGACTTGTTCCCACCTCATTTCCCACAGTTACTCTCCCTTACTTTCTCTGTTTGAACCATAGTTAGCTAAGGCCCATGCAAATTTCCCTAACATGTCAGGTCTCTGGAAAGTGGCAAACCGAAGAGAATCTTTGGGCAGAGAGATGCTAACGGTCATCGGCGTTTCTGAGGGAGGTGTTTCTGAGAGAAGGTTGAATTATTTGGATATTGCTGGACTGGCAGTCTGTTTGAACCCACAATTCCCTTGCCTTTCCTCATCATGGAGGAACAGCAGAGCTGGGGTCAACCCACCAGACCCATCATCTGTGCTGAGAGTGATACCCAACACCTGAAGGACCAAGGACCTCCAGGCTCTGTTCCCTTCTACCACAGCTTTGCTGATAGGAGCTAGCATTCAAGCCAGGAACAGGTTCTGAGTAATTTCCTGCCTCTCCCTTCTCTTGCCAAGCCTTCAGAGAAACCTGGGCCACCATAGTTTTCACAAAGCGGGCTTCCTGATGGAACACAGGGAATACATCAGGGCGCTTGTAGGAGGTCAGCTCTCAGTGCTTGAGCCACCCCCACCCCATCCACATCTTTGCTCTCAGCACATTCCCAAGCTTGGGGGAGGGAGGCCTCCAAATGATTATAATTAGAGCATGTTTGTGTGTGTGGAGGGGGTGGAGAGGACAAATGTCTCCTTGTGTCACATTCCTTCATCAAGGAGGACTTGTCCAGGGAGGAGGCAAGGCTTTAAAAGCTGTGGAATTCTGTTGGGCCCTGGCAGTGCCTGCAAGCCATCCTCGAGGCAGCCCAGGAGGTACGTGGAATCATGGTGTGGGGTGGGGGGACAGCAGAACAGGGCAGGCTCTACTTTGCTGTCTCTCAATGAGTGTAACCTATAACAACTCTTTGGTCCCTGTCCCCTTAAGAAGAAGGCTCTGTATCCAAATGTTCCTTGTACTTTTATGAAAAGCCAACTGGGACCTTTGGTCTCTTCCATTTACCCCCTAAGAATCCCACCAAGTCTCAGCATGGGGAAGCAGCTGAAGAAAACAAGGGGATAGATACAATTTGCAAGCCCACAGGCTTCTGTTCCTAAAGTCGGGAGCAGCAAATGGTCCCTTCTTCCTCAGGAGCCATTGCCGCCCTCTCATCCCGCTCCCTACACTCCTCCCCTCCACTGAGCTGCTGCTATGGTTGCCAGGCATGGTTGCTAAGTCTCTGCATGGAAGGTTGGCGTGGGCTGTGCTGCCACTAACATTACCATGGTGAATCAGGGGACACCTGGTACAGGCTTAGGGGGGAGGGATCCTGGAGGATGCAAGCAGCAACCCCCCAGAATCGAGTGAGTCCAAAAGGTGATCTGCATATCATGCCAGCCAAGTGAACTAGGCGCAGTGAGCAAGAGCCCCGACCTAGGAAAAAAAGGCCACTTTTATCTTTTCTGTTGCTAGGGGATTTGGCTGTACCACAGGAGCGCTCTAGTCCATCCCCCTCTGTTAGGGTACAAATGTATTTAAACACTCTATCTGCACCCCACATAAGGCTTGGCAGAGCTGTGTGGGCACGGAACTGTGTAACCCTAGAATCCTGGCTTCTGGGTTAGGGGAGCTAGCCTGCTGCTCAGGGAAGGCTCTGTGGGTGCCCAAGGACACCCATATTTAGAGTAGGAGTCGTCCTGCTGTTTGGTGGCCAGGATAGATGGAGTTCTGCCTCCGCAGAGAAAGCTGAGGCATACAGGTGCACCTTTCTGAGGTCTTGGGGGAGCAGCTCTCCCCCCAGAGTCACACAAAAGCTTCCTGAAAGCCGCACCTCTTCTCTGTACTGCTTAGGAACTGGTTACTCATCTCAGCTGCACCCGAATGCCACCGACACTAAAAATAGCCCGCTCCCCCCAGCTGTGGGCCAGCCTCTCTTGCACCCCAACCCCATGGAAACCGGCAGCGAGTGGCAGACAGAGACCTTGAGTTCTGTTCTCACCACTCCCTGTCAGAGAAAGGAGTCTGGGCGAGCAGGCAGGGATAGAGAGAGCACTGGTGGTCAGGCAACCTGACAAGCAGGAAAGCAAAGGGTTAAAACTTCGGGGAAGGATGAAGAAATGGGGGCTGGAGGAGAGGGCACCGTGAGCTTGGCAAGAATCAGAAGTCTCTCCCCGCCCACTCGCAGGTCCCATTAGGCTTGGGGGACCTGAGCAGTGAGTGGGAAGGGGCGTCCAATCCCAGGCCCCAGGGGGCGGCCGTGCACATGGGGGAGGAAGCAGCGCAGAGCCGTCCACGGCGGCGTGTCACATGCGCGCGCGCTCGCGCGCTCGCACACACACTCACACACGCACAGACAGGCACACACGTGTGCCCGGGTATATATAGTTGCCAGTCCCTGGGCCTGCCGCTCTGCAGTGGGCGCCGGCTCCCTGGGTTGGGAGGGGGCTCACGGGGCGGGTGGGAGGGTGGGGGGCCGGGGTGGGGTGGGGCAGGATGCTGGATGGCCCGTTATTCTCCGAGGGGCCCGACAGCCCCCGGGAGCTCCAGGATGAGGAGTCCAGCAGCTGCCTCTGGGTGCAGAAGTCCAAGCTGTTGGTGATTGAAGTGAAGACTATTTCCTGTCATTATAGTCGTCGCGCTCCTTCTCGACAGTCCATGGACATCCAGGCCAGCTACTGGGCCCGTGGGCCCCAGAGCCGCACGTGAGTGAAGGAGGGGTGAGGGGTAGCAAGTGGTGGGGCGGGAAGTGGGGTCGAGACCTCCCCGCTGGCACCAGCGATTACTGCTGTCCCCTTCTCTTTCCCGCGCCTCCCTCCCCCCACTCGTCGAGGACTGGGGCCTGAATCTTTGAGCGCTGTTTAGGGGGACAGGAGTGCTAGTGGCAGGCGGTGAGATGGGGCAGTCGCTGTTAAAGTGTGCATGGAGAGATGGCGAGGAGTCTCATTTCGACTTCAGCCCTAACATATACGCACGTGCACTCGCTCAGACACTCACACGAACCCTCCCACATGGCTGCCCCAAGTGGTCTCCAGTGCTCCCAGCTCCCCGGACCTCGGCTCTCTGTCCCCGCAAACTGCTCACCTGGGTTCCTGCTCATTGTCCCAGGTGTAGGCTGCGCCCGGGATCCCCTGAGCCGCCACCCCGCCGACCCTGGGCCTCCAGGGTGCTGCAGGAGGCGACCAACTGGCGGGCGGGGCCCCCCGCCGAGGTCCGAGCCCGGGAACAAGAGAAAAGAAAGGCGGCGTCGCAGGAGCGGGAGGCCAAGGAGACCGAGAGAAAAAGGCGCAAGGCTGGCGGGGCCCGACGGAGTCCCCTAGGTCAGCTCCGCCCAGAGCCCCGGAACGCCCTTCGGGCGGCCCAACCTACAGGGTTTCCAGTTTTCTCCAGACCAGAGCGCTTCGGGCAGGTGGGGCGACTGCCCCGACCATCCGTGCTCCCGCAGAGTGACCCAGGGGTTGCATGGGCGGGGCCATGGGGAGGCAGAAGGCCAGGGCCCCCTAGCTACGAGGCTCACCTGCTGTTGAGAGGCGCTGCAGGCACAGCCCCAAGGCGCCGCTGGGACCGGCCGCCACCCTATGTGGCTCCACCTTCTTATGAAGGTCCCCACAGGACCCTGGGGACTAAGCGAGGCCCGGAGCTCTCCCGGGCGCCCACCTCATCAGCCCCAGTTCAAGCCACCACCAGGACAGAGGGAGGGCGCACGAAGAAGAGGCTGGATCCTCGAATCTACCGGGATGTTCTAGGAGCTTGGGGTCTCAGACAGGGACGGGGACTCTTAGGAGGAGCTCCAGGCTGTGCAGCAGCCAGAGCTAGGCCAGAGTCTTGCAAAGGGGCCATAGAGAAAAGCTCAGGCCTAGCTGCTGCTGGCCTGAACAATGCTGGTGACAGTCATTCCCTAGGCAAAACGACTGCCAGTCCAGGCACGGACGCAGCTCTCTCTGGGTCGGCGATCAGCAGCCCACCTCGTCCTGTTCCCAGGTCCAGGCAGCACCTCTGGGGGTCAAGGAAAGGGAAAGAAGGAAGTGAGCAGACATGGCTTCCCACGTGTTGGCTTGCCTCCCCTAAAAAGCCTCCAGTTAGGTACAGCCAGACTCTCCCTAGACCCTGGGCTCCTGGAGGCACCGGGTGGAAAGAGTCCCTGGGTCAAAGAGAGGGGGCAGAACACGAGACCCTGGAAGTTTGGAAGGTGACCCGCCGTGCCCACACCCTGCCCCGCATTTCCCGAGGTCCCACTGGTAGAGAGGGCATCTTTGTCATTGACGCCACATGCGTGGTGATAAAGTCCCAGTACGTTCCGACCCCTCCAACCCAGCAGGGTCAACTCGTGCCCTCTGGGGAGTCGTGCAGTGTGAGCGACAGCCTCAGGCAACCCAAGCCCTGTCACGAGGAGGAGGGCGAGGGGGCCGCTGCCAACCCTTCAGTTTGCCAAAAGCGACTGTTGAGCAGTCGAGTCTTAAACCAACCGAGCGAGGGTCGCGAGTGCGAGGCTAAGGTCGGACAGCAGGGGGATTCTTCTTTGGAGGAGCGCTCCTCCAGCGGTTTGGGGTTCCTTGTCGGCGAAGTGAACCCGCGAGACGCCCCCAAGCAGCCAGGTAGCCCAGAGCACCCGACCTTAAGCCCAGCGGCTCCGGGATGCGCGGGCAGCTTGAAGGGCTCAGAAGCGGCTGGGGTCCCGCGGCGCGCGGGCGGGGGCTGGGCGCGGACTCCAGGGCCCTACGCCGGTGCGTTGCGGGAAGCCGTGTCCCGAATCCGCCGCCACACCGCCCCAGATTCGGACTCAGACGAAGCCGAGGATCTCAGCGTCCATAGTGGCTCTTCTGATGGAAGCGACACAGACGCCCCAGGCGCCTCCTGGCGGAATGAGAGGACCCTGCCTGCGCTTGGGAACACCCGGCCCAGGGAAGGCGGGAAGACACCAGGGCTGAGCGACAGTATCCAGGAGATTGTAGATGTCATCAGTCAAACCGAGGAAGGCCTCGTCCAGGAGGACACCAGGAAAACGCCACAGGGAAATAGAGAGAGGGAGTGAGCGATGCCCCTCTTTGTTCTCGTGTGGCTTAGCCCATCCACCCTTGGGCTCACTTCTCTCTCTTTCTCCAGGCTTCGTTTGCTTCCTTTTCTTCTTTTCCACCTATACCTGTTCCCACACTTGAAACAGAGGAGAGGAGAGGAGAGGAACGAGGGAAGGTAGCGATCACCAACTCAAGGGTTAGTTTCAGGGAAAGTGAGGGTGGGCCCCCCACACCTGCTACATTCGGTGTGGAACTGTTCAGACAGACAAAGCAAAGGGGCAGGAATGGTGGCTGCGATGGTCAGGGCAGTGTCCCTGACAGGAGAGAAAAAGTAATGAAGAGACCTTGAACCTAGTGACCGAGTGGAGGAGACAGAGGGACTTTGGGCAGAGAAGAAATGAATGCATACACACAACCAGCAACCTGGTGAGAGGGCTCTCTTTGATGTTACAACTCCAGTTTCAATTCCAACTCTGCCACTGACCTAGCTGGTGGACCGCAGAGTAACTATTTTTTGCGCCCCCGGCATCCCGGACTTCTGTAAATGTAAAACGAGCGCTTTCTGCCTCCCATTCTTTTGTCCCTAGGATTTTGTGAATAGGCTAGTAGAGTCTGAGGGTTCTTACCCACCTCGGCCATCCTCAGCTCTGAAGATTTTCAGATTTTCAGATTTCAAGATTTTCAGATTTAAACGGACAAAGGGCTTCTATTCCAGTTTCCCCAGTTTAGGTGAGTGAGTGCTCCCACAGCCGAGTAGGATCACTATCACTGCCTCTGGCCTGCTGTGGCCTGCTGTGGCCCAAGCTGGAGAGGGAAGGTAGCCAATGAATCAGCTTGGGACACTTTTAGGCCTTCCCCTATTTCCTCCATCTCCGTGTCCTTAGTGACGCTCTGAAGTGTTACCGGGATTTTCCACGCAGACCGCATCGCCCACCGGATAGGACCCTGACAATTTCTGTGTCTCTCCAAGGAAAACAGCCAGGCGAGGAGGAAGGAGGATTTTTCAGCAGACGGTGCGGGGTGTGATACTCGCTGTAGCCACTACGGGGCGCGCGCAGGTCGCGGATTCCCCCGGTTGCTGGTGCTCGAGTGCCCCTACACCAGCACTGCCAGTTATCTGGATCCCTAGTTACCGGGCGCCGGTTTCCTGCCTTGACACCTCCAAACCGCGCGCGGGGCCGGGAGCAGGCCTCCGGCCTCCCAGACTTCTGGGGCGCGCCGAGCTCTTCTTTGTATTAATCCACGCCAACCGGCTTGAGACTGACATTTAAGCCTTTCTTCTTCTTCTTTTTTTCTTTTCTTTCTTTCCAACCCTGGGCACTTCCTCTGTGTCTGCCATTTATTAGCCATGTGACCTTGGCCAAATCACTTCACCTCCCTGAGCCTCAGTTTCCTCATCTGTCAAATGGGGGTTTATAAACACCTACCTCGCAGGGTTGTTGTGAGGATTTAATGAGGTAATGTATATAAGGCGTCTTGCACAGTGCCTGGCACATAGTGGGCGCCCAATAAATCTACTCGTCCCTTTATGCAGCTCTGGACTCTCTTTCGCTGACCTATCCCCCACTGTGTCCCTCCCTCAGGGCTTCTTGACTTCTTCCCGCTCGTTGTGAGGGGGAGGAGGACCCCTCTCTGGTGGAAACTTCTAGTCCACCCTGTTCCCTGGCTGGGACTCTCCCTTCCTTGCCCCCCAGTCCCACCCCTGCCGGCTCTTCCCTCTGCCCCGGTGCACTCCCCCCTCTCATTCCGGGCAAGGGCTGAGTCAGTCTAGGTAAATTTAGCCTCCGGCTGGGCAGGAGCGGGGGCTTCACCCAGACTCAGTCGCCAGGTCGAACCAGTCCCTCTGTCCCTACTCCCGCTAACTCTAACTCCCGCAACTCTTTAGACCGCTCTCAAACCACTCAGGCTTTTAGCCTCCAATTAGCTCGACATCATACCCAGAGAGTCTCAAAGGCAGGACGCAGAGTGGGCAGGGCTCCCAGACCACAGCCACAGCTGGCCTCGACTTAGCAGAGGAGGGTCTCCTATTCGGGTTTCCCAACTCTAGGGGCGTTCACTGGTCAGAGCTCAGCAGGAATATTCATTCACCTGCGATCCTGTCTGTAACCTACACATTTCCTGTTGCTCTTGGTGGAGGAGGCCAAGGAAGCCCGGTCACCCTGGGCAAAGATCAAAGATATCAAAGGTCTTACCACGTCCAATGCAGTCCTTTCTGCTGCCAAGCAAAACCTAGCATTTACTGAGTGCTTCCTAGGAACGCGACTCTGGGCTGGGCTCAAGGGCAGAAATGGCAAAGCCTGCCTGACAGTGAGGGAGATTGTGTTAAGTTCTAGGAAGAGTCAGTCAAGGGAGGTCCTAACTTTAGGGAGAGTTCACAGAGGAAGTGACTTATAGATAAAAATTAGGGAAAGAAGCCCAAGCCCGATTGGTGGCGCTCTCCTTTAATCTCAGCATTCAGAAGGAAGAGAGGCTGGTGGGTCTCTGGGTGTTCGAGGCCAGCCTGGTCTACATAATGAGCTGCACGCCATCCAGGCAAAATAAAACATACATATTAAGAAGAGAGAGAAGGGGGCTGGTGAGATGGCTCAGTGGGTAAGAGCACCCGACTGCTCTTCCGAAGGTCCAGAGTTCAAATCCCAGCAACCACATGGTGGCTCACAACCATCTGTAACAAGATCTGACGCCCTCTTCTGGAGTCTCTGAAGACAGCTACAGTGTACTTACATATAATAAATAAATAAATCTAAAAAAAAAAAAAAAAAAAAAAAAAAAGAGAGAGAGAGAAGGAAGCCAGGCATGGCAGCACTTTCCTGTAAACTGGAGTCAGGGGTAGAAAAATGGTCACAAGTGTGAGCCCAGCCTGGTTTACCCAGCAAATTCCAGCCTATCCCAGTTCAGCCCAGCAAGATTCTGTCTCCTAAAAAAGAAAAAGAAGTGAGGGAGGGGAGTACAATCCCTTGGGAACGGGGTTGGGGTTGTGGCTCAGTGGTAGTACTCATGTGTGACTAGAATGTGCTCAGCCCTGAGTTTGGTCCCCAGCATTGAAAAAGACATATCCTAGGTTAGGTAACAACCACCCATTTTGTGTTGTGTGTGTGGGGGGGGAACCTTTGGGTATTTAGGGTGTCAGGGCAACATGTGCCTTCTTCCAGAGCTTGCCAAGGATAGAGTCGGAACCAGCTGCCAAAGTTCTGGGAGAGAATGAGAGGAGTGTCTGCAGGTTTCAGGGCCAGACCCTGGTAAGTAGTATCTTAGGCCCCATGGGGCCCTGTGGGTGGCAAGTTAGCGACTCCCTGCTGTGAAAATGACTTCTAAATCTAGCTGTGTCTGCCAGCCACCCAGCCTTCTGAAGGAGGGTACAACCGCCCCCCACCCTGGAACTGCCCCCTTGATCAGGAAAAAAGACAGCAGGTCCTGGAGGGCTGCTCTGTTGGGGGCAACAGATCTTAGGTTAGCAGGGGACCCCATGACTCTTCCCACAGCTAAGTTCTTCCTGGGAACATTTTCTGCCCCAGAGATCTGTTATGCTTGATAAAGCATTAAGGGAGCCAGGAACCCTGCCCTTTTTAGACTTGGGAGAGCTCTGAGGTGTCCTGAGCCTCCCCCTGACAAATGGGCGAGGAACCCAAGAGCTGTAACTGGGACATCAAAGAGATCAGCGATGTGGGTGTGTTTGCAAGAGAGGAGAGCTGCTCAATGCAGGGTCCTGGGGTGTGAGCACAGAGTGTCTGCTGAGGACAGGCTAGTGTTCTACTTGCCCACTAACCCTGTGTGCCAGGGACATCGAGGCACACCTTCTACCTTTGGGGAGCTCACGGTTACACTAAATTTGGAGCAATGGAGAGATTAGCGTGGCGGCGCCTCTGCAAGGCCAACATTCAAATTTGTGAACCCTTCCGATGTTTTATGGAAAGAAGTGGGAGGAGGACAGGAAAGCACAGAGAGGGCACCTCTTTCACTTGGACTCAGGGAGTGGGACATATCCACAAATGCCTCTGGGAGACATGTCTCCAACGGTGCACATAGAGAGGAAAATTTAAAGGAGGGGTGTTCCTGCCTCTTCATGGCATGTCATGGGGTAGGCTTCCTTCTTTGAATCACATTGTATTAACTAGGATATGCAAGTCATCTGTAGCCGGGCGTGGTGGCGCACGCCTTTAATCCCAGCACTCGGGAGGCACAGGGAGCCGGATTTCTGAGTTCGAGACCAGCCTGGTCTACAGAGTGAGTTCCAGGATAGCCAGGGCTATACAGAGAAACCCTGCCTCGAAAAACCGAAAAGAAAAAAGAAAGTCATCTGTGGATGGATGCTCCATCCACTCATCCATCCATCCATCCATCCATCCATCCACCCATTCATTTACCCATCCATCCATCCACCCATTCAGTCATCCATTCAATCGTCTATCTAGTCATCCATCCACCCATCCCTCCATCCAGTCATCCATCCACCATCCACCCATCCATCTGTCCGTCCACCCATCCATCCATCCAGTCATCCATCCAATCATCTATCCAGTCATCCACCTATCCACCCATTCATTCATCCATCTATCCATCCATTCATCCATCCATCCACCCGTCTGTCTGTCCGTCCATCCATCCATCCATCATCCATCCATCCACCCATTCTTCCATCCACCCATCCTTCCATCCAATCATCCATCTACCCATCCACCCACTCACCTATCTATCCTTTCTATCCATGCATGCATCTATCCATGTATCCTACCTATGCACTTACTGATCTATCCACATCTCATCTATCATCCATTCGAGTGCCTCTCCATATCCATCTATCCGTGCATCTACTTCTTCATCCATGAATCCACTTATTCATCATTTGATGAGGGCATATAATGTCCTATCTGGTGCTGACAAGGATGGCAAAGACACCTAACCTGTGTCCTCAGGCAGGTGGAAGCCTGGTCTACTGCATACACGGATGGCCAGCAAAGCATTCCAAGAGTTGGGAGAGGCAAGGTCACTCTGCCAAGGGAAAGCTGAAGAGGGGATGTTTGAGGTAGTTCTCACAAAGACGAGGAAACAGATGCATCCAGGATGTGAGAAGACATATGAATTCCACAGGGAACAAGGCCCTGGGTAAGAAAGAGGAATTGGTCACGAAGAGGTTACTAAAGGCGAGAGTAAAGCATCTGACCTTCACTGGGGCAGACGCACACACCTGTAGTCCCGGTTACATGGTGGGCTGTGGGTGGGAAACCCCCTGAGCCCAGGAATCCCAAGGCAACATGGGAAAAGCAATGAGGCTCTACCTCTGGCTAAAGAAACACAGGAGCGTTCGTGAGAAGAATCAAAAGAGTGACGTCAGAGAGCTTTGAGCTGGGGGTATCTTCCCTGATTCTCCACCGTGACCTTCGCTGAGCTTTCTCTTTTTGGTTGGTTGGTGTGGTGTGGTTTAGTGAGGATAGGACCGTATCAGAGAAGGGTCTCACCACACAGCCCCGACTCACCTGGAACCCTCTATTTAAGCCAAGCTACCTGAGAACTCCCAGAGAGCCACCCGCCTCTGCCTCCCAAATGCTGTGAGGAAAGGCATGTGCCACCACGCCTGGCATCTTTGTTGACTTGGTTGCGCTTTGGTACTAGAATATGATTTACATACATTGATTTACATGTTTGACTCTGTAGCCACTAAATCTTAGCATGGAAAACACCTCCAAAAAGGATTGTGTAAGAAAGGGGAAGTGAAGCAGGGGGATGTAACTCAGTTGATAGAAACTCATCTAATATTCACAAAGCCCCATAGTTGATCCCCAGAACTCTATAAACTGGGCATGGTAACCCCGCAAGTCCTAGCACTCAGGCAAAAGGATCTGGTATTCACCGTTATCTTCAGCAAATGGAAAACTTGATGACAGCCCGGGGTGCACGATACATTACTTCAAATCATGGAGGGACGATTTAAAATAAAAGCTGTGAAGACAACAGCGCAGCTGTGAAGGAGGATGGCTGCTGTCCAGCCTGAGCCCCTGCAGCCTCTGGCTCTATCCTCCTAGCTAGTGTCTCCAGAAGCTCCCCAAGATTTACCACGAGGTGGCGCTGTTCGAACTTTAGCTCTGAGCTCTACCAGGAGCTTCAGCTGGTCAGTTGCCCATCAGGGACAGGACTGTCCAGGAATGCTCTAGACATCTCTTTTTACCAAGAACTAGGTAAACGAAGAGCCCGAGAACAGACATTTAAGAGAAGATCTGACAGATCGCAACTGTTGTGCAAGGACAGGCCTCATATAGCCTGGCATTCGAGGTAAAATACTAGGATCTTATAAAAATAACAGTGACCCAAAACATAATTTCTGCCACCAAGAATCTCAAAATCAAGTCTCATCCAAGTCTACCCTTCTTTACTGTATCTTAAACACACACATCACACAAGCACACACACAAGAGTTCACACACATACATGTATACACAATACCATACCATATGCATACACACATCACATGCGTGCATGCGCGCGCGCGCGCGCGCACACACACACACACACACACACACACACACACACACACGTTTTCCAGGACTATTCCCTCGACCCAGAAGGCCATCTTCCTATGACATCTACTCTAAATTGGGTTTTTCTCCAGCTTGTTGCATGACACTAATTAATGGTCACATTGGTGTGGCCTCTGGGGAATGTTCTGACTCTCTGGGGAATGTTGTTTCTTCCCAGGATGCTTCAGCATCCTGCCTTTCTGCTCCCTGATGCACCCTTTCCTGTTCTCCTGTTCCGTCTAACTTTCTCCAACTTCAGCCGCTCTGGCAACTCTGGTAGCTTCCCGCTTCCAGAAGCTTCCAGAACCTCTTCAGAGCGCATCTAGCAGGGAATAGTATGTGCCTCCTAGCACTCCAGAGTCCTGTAGGCTACAGGGACATGTGAAAGGCCCCGTGAGACCTTGGTGCCATTTCCCCAGAAATGAAGTGTGCCAGGCTGGCTGTGGCCTGCGGTTTCTACGGGTCAAGCCTGTGTGCGCTCTTCTCTCACCAACTTTAGGAGACCTAGGTTTCTTCTCAACACAGGTCCATAGTGGTGGTGGTTTTGGGAGACACTACTTGAAGGTGGAACATTGTGGAACGTTGTCCACTTTCCCAACATGCTCCAGGGCCCATCTTGGCCCTTGGCGCGTTTTAGAGAGGAAGGGAGGGAGGGTTGGTGCCGAGAGTGGGAGCCAGGCCCATCGAGGTCCCGGGAGTGAATGCGGCATTGTTGGCCAGGCCAGAGTCACAGATAATTACCTCAATTAGTGACAATGGGAGAGTAATAAATACAGGCTTAGTGTCTCCTGCCCCACCAGGGCTCCGAAGATTAATCCAGGCTGACGGGCGGGTCCTGAAAGGCGTGATGGACAATTCATTAAACTCCCCAAATGCCGCACAACCTGGGCGTGAAGGCTGAGTTAGCCCCCTGGGGGCTGCGCCTTTGTCCTGATTGTGTGTCTCCGCCACAGCAGAGCCGAGCAGCCCTTAGAGAGCCGGGAGGTGAGTGGGGCTCCCTGAGCCCGGCCGGGCGGAGGGGGGATTAGGCCTCGGTCTGGCCCTGGTTGCCCTGGCACACTGGCCCGGCCTGACTGGAATGTCCGTCGGGGGGAGCGGACCGAGCGGAGAGGCGGGGCCGACAAGGTGGAGTAAGGGGGGCACACAAAACCAGGGGCAGGAGGAGTTAATTAGACGCCAGCCGAGGAGGGCGAGGGGCCACAATAGGGCTGAAGGGCCGCCAGGGACGGCCCCTTCACTTCCGAGGATTAATAGGGAGGAGGGAGAAGGGAGGGGTTCAGCCCTGGAAGAGGAGGGCTGCCCCTTTTGCCTTAGATGGGCACCTACTTAGCAAGTGTCAGGGAGGCAGGACGCTCTAGTAGCCTGGTTGGTACCCTCAACATCCCTTCCTACGTGTTGGTACACAGCAGTCACGGTTGGAGGTTGGACGGTTGGATGGTTAGGAAGAGAGGAAGAGAAAGATCGTATCCACCAGGAAAAGCAAAGGGGACAGTATATTCAGGGATCTTATTCTCAGCCTCTCATATAACCTACTCTGGCACAGTACTAGTGCTGGATAGCACCCTTCCTTTCCCTTCTCTTCCCCTGGGAGGTTGCCAGGTTAAAGGCACAGCATGCAGAACAGAGGCTGGAGCTGGTGCGATCCCCCAGGAGTAGCGTGCGCATGCACCGGTCAAGTGACTGCAGGTGCACGCGCACACCCCACTATGTCCGCTCAGTGAGTGAATGAAGAAGCCAGCTATTTTCTTGAGGGTCTAAAGAAATGGCCCAGGGCTTTGAGCCCTTTCGCGCTGGACATATGGGCCATATACCAGTGAGGGTGGGGTAGACAAAAGTCCAGGGCACAAGTCAAAGGTGGCAATTCACCTGGGAAAGGGAAAGGAAAAAAATTAATAAATATTTCAGCATCTGGTTGGAAGCTCCGCTTCTCCCTGGGCCTCATGGAATAGGGCAGCCCTGGCTCCTCCTTAGGTGCCACCCCACCCTACCCCCTCCCAGGGGATGACAGGAGAGCGAGTTGGCGGCAGTTCCCTGGGCATATTTATAACCTGCTGCTCTCTCACCAACCCAGTGTGTCTGCTTTTAGCCCAGACGGGGGAGGGGGCAAGGGGGTGGTCTGTCTCATGCCTGGCCCTGGCATGGTGTGGAAAGACTGAGTAAGGGTGAGTTGGTGGGCAGCTCTGCACGGACATTCCTGCTCATACCACAGCCAAACAGCTTATTTTCTCCTCGTTTTGTTATTTTCTTCCCTGGGGCCGAGGACTGAGCCTGCCTGGGGCCGTAGGGGAGGGTGGCCGGACTCTCTGGTATTTGCAGTTACCACTGACAGGGTTTTTCCGAGATGCCAGTGTCCGGGGTGTTCAGTGCTGACCCCCTAGGGACCGTGCAGCCCCGCTGGCTGTCTCGGTCCTCTCAGCTTTTCCGCCAGCCACCCCTGGGATATTTCAGGACTCAGTCCCCGCAGCTCTGACTGAGGTCAGCTCTGTGACCAGGGTCCCTGTCCCCAGTGTGGTGTGTATTTGCATGGCATCTGAAGATCAAGAGTGGGTGGAAGCCTCAGGAAGGTGCGTCAGGCATATTTCGGATGACATTCATTATCTTATGGCCAGCGCCTTGTGTTCTGAGCCCTGAGACTCTTTCTAGGTACGCCCCCCCTTCCTTACTGATCCAGTTGAGAGGGCAGTGCAGACAACACAGGTAATCATGACAAGAGAGTCCTCAGCTCCTAGGGAACACTTGTAGACCCCACAGCCCCTTCACCTGCCCCTCCATCCCTACACCCACCCCTGCTGGGGATCCAGCCCACCTTACACATGCTCTACCATCACACCACACATTTCCAGCATTTTGTTTTGTTTTGTTTTTTTTGAGACAGGGTTTTTCTGCATCGCCCTGGCTGTCCTGGAACTCACTCTGTAGACCAGGCTGGCCTCGAACTCAGAAATCCACCTGCCTCTGCCTCCTAAGTGCTAGGATTAAAGGCATGCGCCACCAGGCCCGGCATTTCCAGCACTTTTATCTGAAGTGTTTCCTTCTATTTGTGCATGCTGTGTTGGGCCCTGGCTTTATTCTTCATTTTCCCATGGCACCCTTCTTTCAAGTTCCAGCTCCTGGAAGAGAAGGGCGCTTACCCTGCTGAAGGCTCTCCTGTGCACACCGAGGGTCTTTCCCTGTGTGCCTCTGTTAGTGTTTGTTGGCCTGGTTGAGTCCCTGGCTGGACCTCTCGCTTGTAGATCATTGCACTGCTAGCATTTGACAGAAGGCTGGTACAGAAAAGGTACCAGTAGCCACACAACCCAAGCTGTCACAGACACTATGTCATTTGAAGACTATCACCTCCTTAAGCGACAACAACAATGGATATTTGAATATTCTCAATTAAGGGTCAAGCAGGGCAAATGGGACTGAGAAGACAGAAGACAAGAGATGTGTCAAATACCTAGTTAGGGGCAAAAGTGGGGGTTGCTCTTTTTCCAACTCCTGCAAGGCACCTCTGCTCAGCACCCCAGTTTCCAGGTTCCTGGGGTTAGGATTTGGGTGAGATTGGTGGGAGATGGTTTGGTTCCTCCATTCTGCTGCTTCTCCTTAACACTGGGCATTGAGTTACAGCAGCCCAAGCTTATACACTGTAGCACTCACTCACACACACACACACACACACACACACACACACACACACACCTGCGTTTGTACCCTGGGACAGCCCAGTAACTTCTTATTTTGGGAGTGCTGAGGGGCTAATAGCTCAGCTTGAGTTAGGACTAAGTCTGCTGGATGATGATCACTGGAAACTCAGAACCTTTTAGAGATCCAGTGTCCCAGGTTGGATCCACTCATCAGAACTGAGCCGGTGCTAGCTTTGCCAGTGGAGAGAAAGGGAAGGAAATGTCACTGCAGGCTCGAGCAGGCCCTGAATCTACTTCTCTACCCACTCACAGAGTCCAAAAAACAACAGGGGTCAGAGTTCACCCCTGCCTCTCCCCCCCCCATCCCCCAGAGGTGATAGCCTGCAGCGGCAAAGGCAACAAAGGATTCTGGGAAGAAGAAACTCTGAGTTGATTGAGACCGGTTATGGCTCTTGGGAAGGTGGGGGTCCTCTGTAGCTTCTGTCAATGCCTTTCAGGTCCTTTCTTGTGGGAAGGGGCTATGATGAAGGTCAGGTATAGGAGTTTAGAAAGGGTTAGTGTTCCCTGAGTCAGGGCTAAGGCTATGGTTGGACAAGGAAGGGAGGAAGAAATGACTGGCATCAGGCTTAGTACTGTGAACAGGATTCTTTTCCTACTGAGTGGTGACTGCAAGCACAGAGGTGGCCTGCAGGTTCATAAGGAATCACAAGGACTCCTCATTCTGGTTCTTTGTGGGTGTGGTTAGCTTACTGATTTGGTTGTGGACCAATCACGCTTGAGGTTTCTTTTGATTGAGCTCTAAGCCTTACCCCTGTCTGGAGGCTAAGCTTTCTGCTCTTCTTTCCTGTGAGCATCTTTAAGCTTTCTGGTTCTGGTCTAGGGCCCACTGTTAACCCATGACTTTTCTTTAATATTATTTATTTATTTACTTATTTATTATTATTTATATGAGTACACTGTAGCTGTCTTCAGACACACACCACAAGAATGCCTCAGATCCCATTACAGATGGTTGTGAGCCACCATGTGGTTGCTGGGAATTGAACTCAGGAACTCTAGAAGAGCAGTCAGTGCTCTTAACCTCTGAGCCATCTCTCCAGCTCCAACACATGACTTGTCCCTGGATGTCCCTTACCTGTAGGTTAGGGCTGGGGTGCTAATAAAGTATTTCCAGGAAGAGTATAAGAGGCGGGCCTTCCACTGCTCAAAGCTTAGACTGCAAAGGAGGATGATAGCCTCCCCAGGGGCAATGACACCCTTTGTCAGGACCTGGTCATGGCTCTCCTTTCATTGCTGCTGTCTCCCCAGCTCTCACACTAGGAGAGCTGGACTGTTGGTGTGGTGAGTCCCCATCAGGTGACACGCTTGTCCTCATCACTTAACCAGCTGCTGCTAGAACAGGAGGTAGCGCCCTGCAGGAGCTCCTGAGCAGGTTTTTCCCTCAGGAGACCTGGATCCCTAGTTGGTCTCATTTAGGGTCATCCAAGGGTCAGGATCTCAAGGGTCCTCTCTCAGGCCCTGGAAAAGAGGTCTTCAACAACTCCATCTCTTCTGTTTGGCTCCAAGAAGAGAAGTCCATTGGAGAGGAAGAGGACATTGCAAACCATGCTATGTTCGGAATTCAAGGACCAAAGTCATTGATAAAAATAGATATTTTATTCCTCAGAGGAAGATACTACATTGATGGGGGCGAGGAGCCAGTAATAGCTACAGTGGAAGGAAATACTGATCCGGTGGGCAAGGGCATCTTTGAGAAGCTGGGTAAAAGAGAAAAGGTCCAGATAACAAAAGGACTGGAGAGCAGAACAGAGGAGGAGTGAGGTGGGGTGAGGGTGGTCTCTGTAACCCAGGCTGGAACCCCCCCACACAATAAATAGTTTTATTTACATAACCGAACGCGTGGCTCTGCGGCCTACTTTCGGTGTAAATTATTTACACAGTGATGAGGAGGCAGGACAGGAAGGGGTGGGAGGAGGCTGAGGGAGGCATGGTTCACAGCTGTTCAATGGCTCCAAGGCAGAGACAAGGAGAATGGAGGGTTTTCCTGCTGGGTCCAGCAACCTCCTTTTCCACGTCCTCACAGCTTTTCATGCCCTTTCACCTCGGAAACTCTTCAGCTACAGGTGGGAGGGGAAAGACCTCGAAGCCCAGAGGTGCTGCTGGTTAGAGAACTCAAGGGACCTATAGGGACCCGAGAGACAAGGAAAGGTGATACCCAGAGAGGTCACCAGGAACCACAACACCATCACGAGCTGACCTCCCCACCCCCAGAAGAAGAATCTTTCTCTCACCCTCTGGCCAAATTGGGGGACAGTGCAAAAGGCGTCTCCCGCAAAGAGGGAGGGAGGTAGGCTGGGTCAAGGCCCTCAGGATGGCAAACGGGTTCGAGCCGACTCAGGCAAGTGGTTTCAGGAGTCCCCAGGTAAGAGGTGGGAAAGATGGATCGCTATGAACCCTGGGACTGTGGCTGGACGCGCTAGGGTAGGTAAACATCAGGGCCAGCGAGTGTGTCTGAGAACTGGAAGAGAGTGGTTCCGGAGGCGCGGCGCCTCATAGACACTCGTGCAGTACGCGCGTGTGCGTGCAGTTGCGGCAGCTGACGTGGCAGCACCAGTGGAAGGTGCAGTTGCAGCGCTCCGTGACGCGCTGCGTGCGCGTGCGGTGGCCTCGGCCACAGCACAGCAGCTCGCAGCCGTCCAGCGCGGGAGACGAGCTGTTGCAAGCTCGCCCAGCTGTGCCAGCTGTGCCCAGGCGGCCACTGTACGTGCAGAAGTTGGGCGATTTCTCGAAGTAGACGAGGTCATGAGGGGAGGGAGGCTTGTGCGCAGGGTCTTCGGGCTCCAGGCGCAGCAGCTCCGCCCGCGAGGCGCGGTTGCTTCCTCGGTTGCCGTAAAGGACGCGGGAGGCGCCGTCGAAGCGGTCGCGCAGCACGTCGCCCACAGCGCGCAGCGTGGGCAGCCGCATCCAACACGTGCGCACCGTGCAGGAGCCGGACATCCCATGGCATTTGCACTCTTGGCGCATCTCAGAGAACACGGTCTGGAGAAGGAGGGGACGAGGGGAGGAGGGAAGAAAAGGTCAAAGCCAACATCCCACGAACCATCACCCATACATCCCCACCCCCACTCCACCCGGGTCATGTGGATGCTGTGGAAACTTCAGCCAAGGTCCAGGTGTGACTAAGCTAGGGAGAGAGGAAGTGCAAAATGGCCCGCTGAGATAGGAACATTCGGCCACACCCTGCTCCACGCCAGCGAGTCACATTTATCTTTCAAAAGTGTGCAATGGAGCCATAGCAATACACACCACATGTTGATAGCCTGCTAACCACTTCTGTTATCAGCTGAGAAACCCCTTTGCCCTCAGCCACCACCTCTTCTCTGTCTTCCCTCCTTGAGTTCTACTCCCTCGGGAAGCCCCTTCCCTGTGCCTCTGTCCCTGCTCACTTATCTTACTTCTCCCCTGCCACTGGTTCCGGACACGCCGACTTACCGTGCGCCCTGCCTCGTTGTTGTGAAGGTTCATGAGGAAGCGTAGGTCCCGCCCCTTCTCCCCAGAGTCCACGAACTCTCGGCCGAAGAGGCGACCGAAATCGATGTTGTCGCTGCAGCCCCCCCAGTGCCAGTCGGGGCCCCCAGGGCCACGCCTCCGGTAGTCGCAGGTGCACGACTCGATGGAGCCTTCGGAGCAGGAGCGCGCCACCGAATGTGTGACCCCAGCGGAGGTGATTGCGAAGATGAACGCTGTTTCTCGGCAGCCTATGGGTGAAGCGACCCCGCATCAGTTGAGAGAACTAGTGGGGCCAAGTCAGTACCCTCTTTGGAAGACTTGGTACCTTATAGTCCAACATCCTTGGAGTACTGACAACCCGGCAGACCGAAGTGCTGGAAAGCTGGTCTCCAGGTCTCTCAGAGAAAGCAGGTGCGTGCGTGCGAACCATGAATGCCCTCCTCTCTACGCTTTACTGAGACCCCAGAGCCTTAGCAGAACTGCTCCAAGGGGAGAACCCAAGTAGAACAAATTTGCATAGCCAAGATCGCTCTACCAGACCAAACTAGTATTGGCAGTGCAAACTTTGCTGGGTTCAAAGCACAACCCTAGCCCTCAGAGATCAGCTTCCCAGGCACCTCTGAGGAAGGCTAGAGAAAAACAGCTGTCGCCCAGCGCCCACGATCCGGAATTCCCTTTCTGTGGGCCAGTGGCTCAGCAACGTTAAAGATTATGCTCACAACGCAAGGCTGGAAAGAACCTGGTGCTGACCTATGAAAACGCCCGGCACCAGGCGATCCGCAGTTTGATCACATATAACCCTGGGACGTCTTCCCTGCCTTCGCCCGCCCATGCCCTGTAGCTGACCCTGCTTTTCCCTTAATCCCGGAAGCGTCGCTTTCCTGGGCACCCACCTCGGTTAACGATCTTGCCGAAGAGGTGGGGCCCGGGAGCAGTGGGGCAGTTCCAGCGGCGGTTTCGGAATTGCCACTTGCACTCTCGCACGGCGCTCTGCAGCCCTCCACTCACGCTGTGCAGGATCCCCGGGTTCTGTCGGATCAGTCGCCGCTGCTTGCGGCTCAGCAGCTGCAGACTGGGCTCGAGCACCAGCTGCAGACTCTTGGAATCCGTCAGCAGGTTCGTGGAGGAGGCAATGTTCACGATGCCCCTGGCGGGTCGCATAAGGGTTCAGTCCGGGGCAGGGGTCCTGCATCCTAACCATACAGGCTGTACCTCCCTGTCCTTGCCTGGCCCTGAGCTCCAGTCTAGTGAGTGGACAGAAGAGGCATGGCTACTTAGCTCTTCCTTTCTTCTTCAAGTCAGCCCCTGAGGAGAAACCCCACCTGCAGCCTTGCCCACCTTGAAATACTTAGGAATTCCACTCCCTTCTCACCTCGCTTCAAAGCTAATATCTGGTTTTTTTTTTGTTCAAGACCTAAGGGACACCTGAGCACCCACCACAGCGAGGTTGGGACCTGTTGCTCAGCGGAAACGGAGTGGGAATGGTCTCTAAGCCTGGTGTACCTGGGCTTCTGCATGCCAATGATGTGCCCCACTTCAGCAGAGCTAGTTCTAGGTGCGAGCACCCTGGATGTGAAGTCACAATACACGAGGGGGATCTGTAGGTTGGTGATCCCCACAGCGTGGGAGCTGGGTAAGGCCGGTGCCTGGCTCTTTGCCCCAGGACAAGTGGAGCGGGACCCCGTACTAGCTCACTTACCACCATCGGCCACTACTGTTGGCGGCCAGGGCTGCGGGCAGAGCGGTCAGTGCCAGTAGCAACGTAGCAGAAAACCAGCTGGGCAGCAGCGCCCAGAACCCCATGGCCTGCCTGACCTTGCTGGTTCTGTGCTGCGGTTCTGACGACTTTGGTTGCTGCCCGCGACGGTGGGACTGGACACAGCGGTGAGGGCAGTGGTGAGAGTTCCCAGGCTGGCTCTAGAAAGTCTGGAGGCGGGCCGCAGGCAGCATGGTTCGCTGTCCTGGCTGCTGGGCTGAAGCAGCCACTGCGGGAGGCACCGCCTCTTATAGTTGCGGCGCTGACTGCAGTGAGAAGAGGCTGCCCCTCCGGGCCGGGCGGCACTAAAAGCACCAGGGCGCACTGGTCAGCACCACAGACAATGAGTGGCGAGCGGAGCTGTGGCTCTAGCCGGTCTGAGCAAAGAGCTGACAGGCTAACCGTCGGGGCTCACCCCCGCCCCCTGCCTGGTGGCCCCCGCCTCCAGGTCTGCACTGGCCGCCGACCCCTCCCCTTGGGATGGCCTCCCACGCGCGCCGGCCTCACTCTTCTGCGCGTCCGGAGCCCGTCGGGGACCAGCATCCGCCAGGGGGCGCGGAGACAATGCACTGGGGACAACCTGTTTGCAGCCTGGATTGCCTCCCCCCACGCGCCGGTGGGGCTGTCCTCTCTCGATGTCCGTCCGTCCCCTCTGTCCCCCTACGCTGTGGTCTCTTCTCTTCCCTATTCTGAATGGCAGGATGAAAGTTGTGGTTCCAGCCAGCGACTCTGTGGAGACGCTTCCTCACCCAGGAACCCCGACGGCTGGACAGAGAAGGAAAAGAAGGAGACAGAGCATGGGTGGAGCTGTGGTCAGGGATTCCCGGGCGTGGGGTGTAGGGGTAGGCTGAGCAACCCGAGCTGGTGGCAGCGAGAAACTCAGAAGCACCCAGCAGTTTGCCTGTGTGGGCTAGGGGGAGTGTAAGTGTCGGTGGGTGTGTCACCCTTGAGATTAAGTCAAAGTGTACATGTGTTCTGAGGGTGCCCGCTCCTGTGTATTGGTGTATCCAGAAACTTCTAACGAAGGACATTTTGAGCCCTTTCCAAATAATTGTGTAATTTGGCTCAGGACAGGGAGAGCATGAAGTCATTTTGTTATAGTCACCACTTAAAGCAGTGTATCAGGAAGGAGGTGGGGCTGTGACAGGAGATGTCCAGAAGGTTGCAATTGTGTTTGCAGGTGGGTGCATGAGCGTGTGTGTGTGTGTGTGTGTGTGTGTGTGTGTGTGTGTGTGTGATTAACTACTCATAGGTGTCATTCTGTCGACCTGGGTACCTAGTGTCACCCTATGGCACATTGAGTCAACCTGTGCTTATCATTAGATGTGTTAGTTATGAAGATGAACCAGGCATGTTTCCCTGGCAATGAGACTCAGAAAGGATAGGACAGCCAGCTGTCAGATGGAGCCAAAGACCAGAAGAAAGAGTGCTTGCGGGAAGAAGCTGGCTCCTTTTGGTTTTGTTGTTGCTGGCTTTGTGACTGGATCTTGCTGTGTGACTCTACCTAACATAAAGGTTTAATATGTAGAACCCATGATGGTCCAGTGACTGCTGGGATTACAGGCCTACACCTACACTGCCACCATAACTGCCCAGCTCAAGATGAACATAATTGGGGTAATAGAGAGACCACTCAGTGGCTAAGAGCACTGACTACACTGCCAGAGGCCCCGGGCTCTGTTCTCAGCACCCAAGTGATGGCTTACAGTCACCTGTAACTCCAGTTCCAGGGAATCAGGTGCCACCTGAACCCTACTGACACCAAGCACACACAGGTGCACATACATACATAAAATAAATCTTCTAAAACTGTTTTTATTTTTTGGAAAAAAAATAACAAATTTGTGTCTCCGTGTGTTTTCTGATTTTCGTTGGATTTTTTTTTTCTCCCAGATTTCTGCAGTGTTCCCAACCCCCCCTCCCGTTTGCCCCTACTCTTATCCAAGAGCCTCAACTCTCTCCATTGTGAATTCTACTTTCCCCTGATTCCAATGATCTTCAGGGCCATGGCAGCCTTGGAGTTTCAGGCTGCTGTTCCCTATGTGGGATGCAGAGGGCACTGCCAGCCTGATTATTATGCACCACTGTCACACAGGGAAGCGCCCCCTCCCCAGGATCTTAATATGTCTCCTCTCTTCCATTTCACAGAGGAAACGCTTGTTATGGCAGTGTTTTCAAGTCCCAGGTCCCTGCTAATAATGAACCCATGTTAAAACCACATTCCCAGGGACTGGGGTAGAGTGTTTGCCTAGCTTGCATAAAGCCCTGGTCTGGAACTCCAGCACTGTGTAAGCCAGGAATTGGTGACACATGGCTGTAACCCCAGCACTCAGGAGTCAGTAAGATCAGAAGTTCAAGGTTATTCTTCACCTCCCAGTATTCTGGAGACACTCTCAAAAACCCAAAGCAAGGCCTGTGGTGGTGCAAGCCTTCAACCTCAGCACCTGGAAGGCAGAGGCAGATGGATCTCTGTGAGTTCAAGGCTAGCCTGGTCTACATTGCGAGTTCCAGGGCAGCCAGGGCTACATAGAGAGTCTCTGACTAAGGGGACAAGGGAGTAGGTAAACACACTTGCTGCCAAGCCTGAGGAGCTGAGTCCCTGAGCCTCACTGGATGGAAGGAGAGAAGACTGACCTCTGACCTCCACAGGCACACAGTGTCCAGTGCACACACATGAACATGCAGACATAGGGAGAAAGTAAATAAGAAAAAAAATTAAATGTAGGCTGGATGGATAGATGGTTCATTGGTTACGGGGACTTGCTGCTCTTCCAGAGGACCTGAGTGTATTTCCCAGCACCCACGTCAGGCAGCTTATAACTGTAACTCCTGCTCCAACTTCCTCCAAGGGCATTCCCACGCAAATGTGAATACGCATATGGGCATAAACAAAAAGCTACAAAGTGAACCTTTTAATTTTTTTAATGTGTGAACAAAACAACAGCAAACAAAACCAAAAGCCCCCCCCCCCAAAAAAAAGCAAAGAAGACCCAGCAGGTGAAAGAAAGTGTTTGCTGGCAAGCCAGGTGAGCTGTGTCTCATCCCTGGGGCCCGTGTGATGAGAGCAGAGAACTGACTCTAAACACCTGTCTTTTGATCTCGGTGAGCTTGCACACTTCCTCACATACAATACACACACACACACACACACACACACACACACACACACACACACACACATGCACAGACATGCACACACACACATGCACAGACACGCACACACACACGTGCACAGACACACATGCACAGACATGCGCGCGCACACACACACACACACACACTCTCACACACGCACACGAGTACACACACACGTACACACATGCACGCACACACACAATAAAATATAAGAAGATTGCTCCAAACCCTGAGATATGTAGAAAGATCCCATCTCAACAACAAAGTAATAATTAATGAAAAATATAATAAATAATCCCCAGGCCAACTCTGTGTCGGGGTACATGCTTGCCAGTTCCAGAACTTGGAAGGCTGAGGCAGGAGGATTAAAAAGCCCCGGGGAACACCAGGCTTGGTAGCATCTGTCATTAATCCAGCACTTGGGAGTTAAGAAGCAAGTGAGTGACATCTGTGAGTCTGAGGCTGGCTTAGTCTACATAGCCAGTTCTAGTGTAGCCAGCCTGGGCTACATAGTAAAATCTTATCTCGAACCTAAAGCCAAGCCCAGTTGTTATTTTTTGCTTTTTTGTTTTTGGGGGTAGAGGGATCTTATTGGTTTGCTGAGACAGAGTGGCCCTGGCTGTCCTGGAACTTGGATTGTAGACCAGACTGGCCTCAAACTCAGACATCCGCCTGCTTCTGCCTCCTGAGTGCTAGCCTGTGCCACCACCGCTAGACTTTTTTTTTTTTTATTATTTTAAATGTGTTTGAGTATTTTGTGTGCATGTATACACATGTATCATGTGCATGTAGTTCATGCAGTGGCCAGAAGAGGGCTTCAGATTCCCTGAGCCACTATGTGTGCTGGGAATCAAACCCCCTCTCTTCTGCAGGCTGCTTAAATGTTGAGCCATCTTTCTAGTCTGTTTGGTTTTGGTTTTTGTTTGCTTTTTTTTGTTGCTAGAAGGTCTTATGTAGCTTAGGCTGGCTTCAAATTAAAGATATGGTCTTAGCTAGCCTTGAACTTCTGACCTCTCTGCCTCCACCCCTCCAGAGGAGATTAGAGGCACGCTCCCTCCCCCAGACCTGACAGCCCCTTTGAACTCAAAGTCTATGCATACTCTTTCTACATTATCAGAGGCTCAGTGGCTGACTGATATGCAGCAGAGCAGGCTGGGGTCCCTTTTCAGAGTTGACACAGAAAGAAAGTGACCTTTAGGTCTGGCCTGCCACCTTTTTGGCACCTCTTGTTTCCGTCTCTTCTGCTTTTTAAGTATGATTTCTGACTATACTCCCTGAATCTGACTCTAAAAGAGCTTGATTCTCAGAATTTATCAGCCTTTCCCTGCTAAGCTATAAATCACTCTAAGGAAGAAATGACTGATAGATTTAGTTACTGTTCCTGGGGCACTTGTGTTTAATTTAAAATGTTTAAAGATGAACCGGGCGAGGTGGCACATGCCTTTAACCCCAGCACTTGGGAGGCAGAGGCAGGTGGATTTCTGAGTTCGAGGCCAGCCTGGTCTACAGAGTGAGTTCCAGGACAGCCAGGGCTACACAGAGAAAC
>NC_034606.1:63364268-63365314 GCF_900095145.1 Mus pahari | reverse complement strand
TATTTTATGTATGTGAGTACTGTAGATGCCCAGAAGAGGGCATCGGATCCCACTACAGATGGTTGTGAGCTACCATGTGGTTGCTGGGAATTGATCTCAGGACCTCTGAAAGAGCAGTCAATGCTCTCACCTGCTGAGTCATCTCTCCAGCCCTTAATTTAACCATTTAATCACATTTTTTGTGTGTGCCTGAGTGTGTGTGTGTGTGTGTGTGTGTGTGTAGACAGACAGACAGAGAGACAGAGACAGAGAGTGAGAGAAGAAGCAAATGAGCGAGAATGCTATAGCATGCATGGTCAGAGAACAACTTGCAAGAGTTGATCTCTCCTTCTAGTACAAGGGCTCCATGGATGGAACTCGGGTCATTAGATTTGGTGGCAAATCCCATAACTCCATGAGTCATCTCAATAGGTGTGAATGTGTTTAGAACGAGATGTGCATCAACCCAAATGAAGCTTGGTGGAGTCTTAAAAATGGTAAATTTATTTTCATTTTATGTGCATTGGTGTTTTGCCTACATGCATACCTGTGTGGGAGTGCTGGATCCCTTGGAACTGGAGTTATAGATAGCTGTGAGCTGCCATGTGGTTGCTGGGAATTGAACCCAGGTCCTCTGGAAGAACAGTCAGTGCTCTTAACCAATGAGTCATGCCTCTAGACGCTGAGATTTTTTATTTTATTTTATTTTATTTCATTTCATTTTATTGTTAATGGAAATGTCCTTCCCAGGCTCTCTCTTAGCCTAGTATACCTGTTTCCTCCAAAGATGAATTCCTGAGGTAATTCCTGAGGTATAATATGGAATAGTCTAGCTTCCTACACAGGCCTATAAGCCAGGAATTTCTCCAAATTGTGCCCTGCATGGATGACCCAAGGGAATGAACACTATAGATGGGTCGCCTGCCTTTGTCCCGGAGAAATTCCTTACCACTGAGGCCTGGGTCACTGTGATGATTTGAATATGCTTGACCCAAGGAGTACCACTATTAGGGGGCATGACCTTGTTGGAGTAGGTGTGGCCTTGTTGGAGGAAGTGTGCCATTGTG
>NC_034606.1:63328041-63363736 GCF_900095145.1 Mus pahari | reverse complement strand
ATCCCAGCAACCACATGGTGGCTCACAACCATCTGTAATGGGATCTGATGCCCTCTTCTGGTGTGTCTGAAGACAGCTACAGTGTACTCATATACATAAAATAAATAAATAAATCTTTTTTTAAAAAAATGTTGTCCTTATAAGAGTTTGCCTTGGTAATGGTGTCTGTTCACTGCAGTAACACCCTGACTGAGACCTTTCACACATGTACCTTTCTTGATCTATGGGGGTGGAATGCAGGCTAAAAGACAGGGAAACGCTATCATCTATGAGCACCGCTGCTGAAGTGGGAACAGAGGCGAGAGAATGACTGTCACCATGATGCACACTCAGTGACCCTCACACTAATAATAAATAAAACAAAAATTGAAAATAAGATGAAAAATAAAAAAAATATATAGGGCAGAGAGATATAGAAGAAGACATCCCCCCTTGACCTCTGGCCTTTGCATGTGCGCACACACGCACGCACGACTTATCTAGCGTATGTGAGGTCCTAAGCTTTACCATAGGTATGGTAAAAATAAAGAAAAGACAAAGCCATGTACACTGACCTTTATAGTCCTATCACTTGAGAAGCAGAGGTCAGAGTTCAATGTCATATTTAACTGCATATTGAGTTTGAAGCTAGAAGCTAGAATGGGCTACATGTGATCCAACAACAACAGAAGAAAAAGAAGAAGAAGAAGAAGAAGAAGAAGAAGAAGAAGAAGAAGAAGAAGAAGAAGAAGAAGAAGAAGAAGAAGAAGAAAGCAGCTAAGCCAGGTGTGGTGGTGCACGCCTTTAATCCCAGCACTCAGGAGGCAGAGGCCGAAGGATTCCTGAGTTCGAGGCCAGCCTGGTCTACAAAGTGAGTTCCAGGACAGCCAGGGGTATACAGAGAAACCCTGTCTTAGAGAAAAAAAAAAAAGAAAGAAAAGAAAAGAAAAAAGAAAAAACAGAAAGCAGCAAAAATACAGCCAGTTTAAGCTGGCCGTCTTGGCCTAGTCAAACTCACTTGGCAAACTATATGGCTTCATGCTTCCTATTTTATTTATTTAATGTATATGGATGTGTGTCCCTGCACCACTTGTGTGTCTGTTGCCCATGGGGTCCCTGGAACTGGAGTTACAGATGGTTGTCATTACCGTGTGGTGCTGGGAAGGAATCCAGCCTTGATCCTCTGGAAGAGTGGTCAGTGCTCTTAACCACTGAGCCATCTCTCCAGTTCTCTTGATTCCTAACACTTAAATTGCTCAAAATTCACATGGCCACCACTAAATTCTTAATCTTGCCATTGCTTAGTTGCTCTCTTTTCAGTCATTTTCTTCTCAGTGAATGACAGCTTTGACCTTTATCTTCATGGCAAAAATCTTCAAGTCAGGAGTAGCCTCTGTAGGCACCAGGCACACATGTGGTGTGCTCGCGCGCGCACACACACATGCACCTTTAAATTGTGTATCAGCCTTGGCTTATCGGTTTTACACCTCATGTGAGGCCAGGCTTTCAGCAAACCCTGACCCTCAGTCTGTAAAGTTCACATCTCCAGCTTTTCCCTTCCACCCTACAGCCTTCTCTCCAACTGCAGTTGGAACCATCCTTTCTGCAAATGAAGCCGTGCTGAAGAGACCTGACTCAGTTCCCTGCTCCCACTTCAGGTAGCTCACAACTGTCTGTAACTCCAGCACCTCTGGCCTCCAAGCACAGAGCCAGACACAAGCAATTTTAAAAGTAAATAAATAAAATTTAATTTCCCTGATCACATCTTTCCAATGATTCCTTCTCTCACTCAAAACCCAAAAGCTTGACAGTGACTACCAGGCCTCTCCAGGTCTGACCTTGTTCCTTCTTAGGTCTTCAGTTTCACAACCAACCAAATTTTCCCTTGAGAATTACTCCTTTATTGATCTTTCTGACCCTTTTAACATACCAAGCACGTTCCTTTGTCAAGGTCTATGTACATTTCTGTCTTTTGGAATGTTCCTCCTCTAGATATCTTGGGGGTTTGCTATTGTTGTTGTTTTGTTTTGAGGCGGTCTTACTGCATAGCCCTGGCTGGTCTGGAATTTACCATGTATACTAGGCTAGCCCCATAGCCTGGAATTCCCACAGATCGGCTTGCAAACAAAAAGCAGGGCCCATGAGCTGCCACTCCTAGCTCTGGCCTCAAAATATATTTTAAAAATTGTTTATTAGATTTGTTTTTCTTTGTAGTACAAATGTTTTGCCTGCTCGCATGTATGTGCACCACACTCATACCTACTGATTCCCAAGGAACCAAGGTTAGGAGTGGTTGTGAGCCACCTCGTGGACCCTGGGGAATTGAACCTAAGTCTTCTGCAAAAGCAGCAAGTGCTCTTCGCTGCTGATCTGTAAGTCTGCTATCCTGGAATTCTTGATCTCCCTCCCTCAACTTCCTTTTTCTAGGTATATGGGACAGGGGGCTCTCTGTCACTTTTGGCTACAGTTACCTAAAGAATTGAAGTCGAAACTCTGTAGTAAAACAGACGCCTTGGGATAGCTCTAGGAGGGAGGCGGTGGGGGAGGGTGAAAGCTTTGCTTAGACGTTCGTTCGGATCTAGAGAGAGAGAACAGCGGAGCAGAGCTCAGAGTTCTTGGGCAAGCCTTTGAAGCACAGGCAGGCAGCAGGCGCTACCCCCTCGGGCTGGGAGGGTGTAACCCATCCATCAACCTCTAGTAGACAAGGGGGTAACATTCTGTCTACGGTGGTTCAGAAGACTCGTTTGGGCTAACTACTGAATGTGGGGGCTTCTCTGGAGTCCAGTAGTTCGTCTGCAACCTCTCTGGCGCCTCTGGGTGGTGGCCTTCGGTGCTGCAGTGAAAGACCGGTGAGGTGGAGGGAGGCGCACGGCTGAGCTCACCGCCGCAGGCGCATCCATCCCTCCAGGGCCTATAATTTGGGTTCCCTGGGCTGGCCGCCCCTATCAGCGGCTTAGCAACAGATGAGTCACCCAAGACCCCAGCCAAGGCAAACATCAGGGGAGGGGGAGGAGGAGGAGATTCCCGAGTGTAGCCCGGCTTTAGCCACCGCCTCAGTTGCTTGATTTCCCCATCTCCAGAGGTCCCCACTCTTTTATTTGACACTCCCCGCCCTTCAGGGCCTGGATGTTCTTCCCACAATGTTTTGCTACCCCCCCATCCCTGCGAGGGCCAGAGGGGCCTTCCACTTTTCTCATCAAAAGGAAGATGGGCCAGGTTGCTCCCATTTCCTCCCTGCAGTGATAGCAGCCCCCTTTTCTCCCCCCTCTCATCTTGATCCCAACCCTTGTCAAGGTCTCTCTGGTTCCTGCCCCTCCCCTTTCTTGGAGCTGGCTGCATGCTTGGGGTATTAGGCAATGGGTGTGCACCCACAGGCCTCTCCAGGCCCCGCCTGCCCCACCGCCCTCTAGCTGCCTGTGGGTCAGTGCTCAGGCCAGACGGTCGGCAGGAGGGCACCCTCGGCCAGCTCAGGCCACCCACTGCCTGCCTGTGGCCTCTTATCAAAGAGCAAGACTTCAGAGAGGCGAGAGAACAGCGGTATGAGTTCTTAGGTTTGGGACAGTTCAACTTGGGGAGCCCCCAGGCCACTAAGGGCGCTAATCTTCCTTAGTCCCTTTATCATCATCATCATCAACAACAACATCATCATCATGTTTTTTGAAATAGGGTCTCTCTACATAGCCTGGCTGTCCCAGAACTGACTACGTAGACCAGCCTGGCCCTGAATTCAAGGAGATCCACCTGCCTCTGCCTCCCAAGTGCTGGGAGTAAAAGCATGGCATACACACAGACACACACACCTGCCCCAGCTTGTCCTAGTCCCTTCTTGACATTTGACTGAATGATAGAACTTGAATGACAGAACTAAGTAAAGATAGCATTAGGGACAAATAGGAACAAGACAAAATCCAACGTGTGAATGGGACTGCAGCCACGTGGAGAAACATGAATGGCCTTGAGATGCTGATGAAGGATCCGATAAATACCCTTCCAGGGTCCTGGGTGAGTCCCAGGCTGACAGGCAGGAGAGAGGATGGGGCGCTGGTGAGGTCTGGGTTCTGGAGTAGGGTAGAAGTTACTGAGACAGTGCTGGTCCATCTCAGAAGTTACACATGGGTTGGCCTTCTTCCCCTCAATGGGAATGAGCTCTTGGGCTGCCTTTCCCTACTCCAGAGGTGGGGGACTCAGAAAGAGCACCCCCACTGTGGTCCAGGCTGTCTGGCTCATCTCCGAAGCACTCAATAGTAAATCCAGATACCTAACTTCCTCTGTACTAGACTCCTAGCCAGGGATGCCTCTTCAACACAAGGCAAGACTTGCAAGAATGGAGACCAGGGGCTGGCTGCCCAGCCTTGCTGCTAGCCACCGCCAATGAAGAGGTGGTGTGGCTGTGGGTACCAGCCCTGTGCTTCTGTTTCCTGGGGGGTCGGCCCTGGACCGGTGTGCCTTGGGTGCGCAGGGCCAGTCATGCTGTGCTTGGGGCCGCGGTCTGGCAGGGGCTGGGGGTGGTTGGGAAGCCTTGAGGCCCCTCTCTGGCAAAAATAGTCCGCAGTGGTTAGAGCTAGGAGGGTGAGTCAGGCGGGAGTGCGGTGGCGCCTAACCCCTTCACTGCCGCCACTGCCTCTGCTTGGGCTCACCCAGGCCAGGTTCTTTCCCCCCCCCCGCCCTCCCTCCCCCACCCCCGCTGCCCTGAAGTTGGGCTCTCTTTAGGATCCTCAGGCCTCCCCCAGCTCTTGTGCGCGAGCGTGGAGCGTGGAGCGTGGAGCGTGCATTTGGGTTATCTCAAGCATTCATCCAGGAATTCCGGAGAGGAGACCCCTGAAATCTCGGATGCCTACCAGAGAAGGGGAGCGTAGGGGCTGACAGGAAGTCTTAGGAGCTACCAAAGCTTTTGACCAAGGCCAAATTCTGAAGCCAAACCTGAGCCCTCCCAAGGGGCAGGCGTAAGGCTCGGAGGTGGGCGGGAGCCAAGCCACACAGTGGCTCCTCACTTGCAGGCTCAGAGTGCCCTGGTGCGCACAGGCTCGTGGGCTCTCCAAGAGACCGTCAGAAACCCGAAGGTCGTCCAGCTCCGTCCTCAGCGTGTCAAAGGAGCGCTTCAGTCACCCACTCTCGGTGACAAACGGAGGCAAAGAAAAACGATGAAAGGCACTCCCATTGGGACCAGATTCTGGTCCCTTAGGGTCACCGCACTCTCCCTACAGCCTCGGGAGACCCCGGAGCAGGTGAGTGGAACTCCGACCACTTGCCCCTGGAGTGGAGCTAATCGTGATCCCGGCGTTCTGTGTGTGTGTGTGTGTGTGTGTGTGTGTGTGTGTACACACGCTTGGGATGGGGGGAGCGGCTGCGTTCTCCTGGTCAAGTCAGGGGGTGGGGTGCGGGTGGGGTGGGGATGCCCCGGGCTCTGGGAGGGGCCGCAGTTCCGTCAGCTCTAGCAGAACCACCCGTGAGGAGTTAGGTCGAGCAGAGCCAAAGCCCCCGGTGCTTCGTCGCGGGTTCGCTCGCTAGCTATCTGGAGCACTCCCTCCCTTACACCCTCCCTTCCTCCCGGCGGCCGCGGCGACGCCGGGGAAGCGGCAGAGAGGAGTGGCTGGGCGCTGGGAGAATGCTGCTCCGCCGAGGGGGCTGAACCCGACAGTTTCCCCACGGTTTAAGCCCCACGAGCCGGGCCCGAGTGACTCAACCGCGAGCCTCGTGGATCCTGCACCTGAACCGCTGGAGGTAATGGGGCGGAAGAGAACAGGGAGGGCAGAGACTAGACAGGCACGCGGGCGGTCAGACAAGACAGACAGACAGACAGACAGACAGACAGACAGACAGACAGACAGACAAGCGTCCCCCCTCAAGAGCACAGACACGCCTAGAAAGCCAGATATAGAGATACCTACAGAATAAAGAAGTGCCTTAGGATTCAGAGGGCAATGAGGGGGTGGGATGAGAATTGGGGTCGGACCCTTGGGGACTAGACGGTGTCGCAGTGCAGAGGGAGCGTGTAGTTAGGAAAGGGGCGTGGGTAGAAGGGGAATCTGTGGCCTTGGAGCAGGGCACCTGGTTTCCCTCGGGGCCTTTGCAGCTCACTTTCCCCCTGGTGGGCGCCGAGGCCGGGGAGTGGTTCCAAGAGCCTGGCCTCGGACCCTTCTAACCTAGCTTTCCTGGCATTGCCAGCACGAGGAGGCGACACCCCTCCAGGTGGTGGGGAACCCCCTTCTAATCCCTCCCTCTAACCCTGTAAGGGCGGGCAGATCAGTCGTGGGGCCCACAGAGAGGGAGCGGTTGGTGAGGAGGGATCAAGGGTCTGAGAGAATCGGTCTCAAATGGGCATGTGAGTGTCCCAGAACCCTGCGTCGTGTCTGGCTGGCTCGGATTCCAGGGGTGCTCCGGAGCTGCTCGGACCCTTCCTCTTTGACGGGTTCCAGAACGCAGACACTGGGAGTCAAGGGGTGACTAGTAGTGCACAGTTTGGGGAGGGGTGAGAAAAGCTAGTGGGGCCTTATTGGTGGCTTAAGGAGCTGAAACAGAGCATCCTTCGGTCCCAGGGAGACAATCTAGTCCTCATCAAATGTCCCTGTCCCCGCAGGCACTGACTGACTTGCCCACCGGAGCCTCCGGGCTTCGACATGCTGGAGGAGCCCCGGTCTCGGCCTCCGCCCTTAGGCCTCGCGGGTCTCCTGTTCTTGGCTTTGTTCAGTCGGTGAGCGTTTTTTATCCAGTTCCAGGGGGAGGGACAGCACCGATCTGGGTTAGGGGGGATGGGGAGGGGGCGTGCGACTAGACCCCAGACCCTTGTCGCTTGTCCTCAGGGCTCTAAGCAATGAGATTCTGGGCCTTAAACTTCCCGGTGAGCCGCCGCTGACGGCCAACACCGTGTGCTTGACCCTGTCCGGACTGAGTAAGCGACAGCTGGGGCTGTGCCTGCGCAGCCCCGACGTGACGGCGTCGGCGCTCCAGGGGCTGCACATCGCCGTTCACGAGTGTCAGCACCAGCTGCGCGACCAGCGCTGGAACTGCTCGGCGCTGGAGGGCGGCGGCCGGCTGCCGCACCACAGCGCCATCCTCAAGCGCGGTGAGCCTGACGGGGCGGCTGTGTGTGCTGCTGCCCAGGCGCGGGGGGCAGGCCGAGGCGCGCGGAGGCGGGAAGGGACCGGCTCACGGCTTCGGGAGGGGCCTCTCCGGGAATTTCCCCAGGAGCCGCGCTCGGCTAGATCTGGTCACCCGGCTGGGCCTCTGCCTGCCTGCCTGCCTTCCACCTGCGTCGCTGGCGAGGTAGCTGGGTCCCTGCTTCCCTACCCCTTTTCTGCCTCCACCTAGTTCGGATCTGGGATGCACCTGTGAACAAGAGATGCCCCCCAACCCAAGAAACTTCAAACATCCCCCCTCAACCCCCTATTTTTCTCTCCCCTCCCTCTCCACCCAGACAAGTCCAGGCTGGTGTCCCCAGAGTCTCAGCGGGGGTGGGGTGACGCCCCCAACCGTTTAAGGGTTAAACCTGCTCCCCTAATTGCTGGGGTTCCCAGGAGCCAAAGCTGGGAACAAAGACCCTGATGGCTTTGAAGCTGGGGAGTAGCCCCCTCCTCTGTGCTGTGGGGGCCCCAGGTGTCCCTCACCTGAACAGGTGAGGAATGGCTGGAGGGCCACAAAACAGGTCACTGCTGGCCTGGTCTAGAAGGAATGGTCCGGGAGGCTCCATTGCCTCTTCCTATACTCAACTGAAGTTTACTCCCAGAGGACTAATGATCCACGGGGGGGGGGGGGGACTCAGTCCAGGGATAGGGTAGTGCTTTGGGGACTATGGGGTTAATAGGCAGCTGCCATCTGCAGGGGAATTCCCAAGACGTGTGCAAACAGCTTCACCCTTGGATGGTTGGGGGATCTTGGGGCTGGCCCTGGAGCCCTAGATTCCCGGGTAAGAGGGGCCTGGCCTCCAAACCAACTGTCTTTTATCTTCTCAGAACTCTTGCTTGGAAGTGCCCTTGCTTAAAATGAAACGAGGGACCCCCTCCTTCTCTGCAGGGCCTGATAGAGTGGAAGGCTTTGACACCCAGAGGGTGAGGATGGCTCTCTCTCTAAGCCTGGGAAAGACTTGTCATCCCAAGCCTCCTCCTCCTCCTCAGTGACCCCCCAAAACATAACAGAGAAGCCAACCTTTTAAAAGGGCCTTGGGGAAAATCACTCCCGGCTTTCTCCTCCTCCCAGTATTTTATAAGGTAATAGCAGGTTAGAATAAACATAAAGGGCAAATATAAAACTAGAACCTGGGAAGGGGTTGGGCAGCCCCAGCATGCGAGGGGTTGTTACTGCAGTGGTAGCCGTGGTTAAAAGACTCATTTAATAAGGTGGGGGAAGAACCCCAAAGCCAAAGGTGCCCCCACAAGCTCCCTGCAGAGAGATGCAGAACTCCTGGAACCTTCAGAAGTCCTCAGGACTCTTTCAGAATTATCTCAGATCCAGAGGGCTCTCTAGGCCAGTGGTTCTCAACCTCTCTGGAGGGCAGAGAGGGTATGCAGTCCCTAAGGGTTGATCTTGAGGGGTCAAAAGTCAGATATCCTGCATATCAAATATTTACATGATGGTTCACAGCAAAATTCCAGATATGAAGCAGCAAGGAAATAATTTTATGGTTGGGGTCATCACAACCTGAGGGAACTTGTATTAAAGGGTTATAGCTTTAGGAAAGTCAAGAACCATTGTCACACCCCAAAATGACAGATTTACAGAGCTTTGGCTTTAGTGGTATCATGACCCATGGGTCTCTTCAAAGCTGATGGGTTTGAGGCCTGGTGTTATTTCTTGTCTCAGAGTGCTGTCCCAAATCACTCAGCTGATAAATGACAGGACTCAGTTAGAAATTTCTGACATTGGCTACTGGTGAGAGCTCACACCTATAATCCTAGTGCTTGGGAAGCTGAGGCAGGAGCATTGTCAAGAGTTCAAGGCCAGCTTGGGCTACATAGAAGATCCAATTGGATTTTTTTTTTTTTTGCTTTTAGAGCATGGCTGGCGTCTCTTCCCCAGCCTGCCATCTGCCTTCTCTCCTCAGCTCCCTGTCAACCTTACCCCAATCCATTTTCTCTCCAGGTTTCCGAGAGAGTGCATTCTCCTTCTCCATGCTGGCTGCAGGGGTCATGCATGCAGTTGCCACAGCCTGCAGCCTGGGCAAGCTGGTGAGCTGCGGCTGCGGCTGGAAGGGTAGTGGTGAGCAGGACCGACTTCGGGCCAAGCTGCTGCAGCTTCAGGCACTGTCTCGGGGCAAGACTTTCCCCATCTCCCAGCCCAGCCCTGTTCCTGGCTCAGTCCCCAGCCCAGGCCCCCAGGACACGTGGGAATGGGGTGGCTGTAACCACGACATGGACTTTGGAGAGAAGTTCTCCCGGGATTTCTTGGATTCCAGGGAAGCTCCCCGGGATATCCAGGCGAGAATGCGGATCCACAACAACAGGGTGGGACGCCAGGTGGGTGTGTTTACCTCGGCCTGGGTCTCCTTCTGGTTCTGAAACAGCCTTGCTGTGTAGTACAGGCTGGCTTCAGATTTGGAATCCTCCCAGTCTGAGGGTTGTGGCTGTAGGTGTGGCCACCGAGCTAGGCTTTTCTCAGTCTCTCTGTCCCTCCCTCCCTCCCTCCTGAGAGGCCCCACGAGTAATGGGATGAGGTATGGTGAGTGATCTTGTTACTAGCAAGCTTGTCGCTAGCTAGCAGTCACCCAAAATATGTTTAGACTCTATAGGAAGCTGCCTGGTGGCATTCGCCATATGTTAAGGCTGAGCTAGCATATAATATCTTATTATTATTTTTTACATTTAAAGTTATCTTATTATTATTTTTTACATTTAAGGTGTATCAGTGCTTTACCTGCATGTATAGGTCTGGGCACCATTTGTGTGTCTGGTGCACTCAGAGGCCAGGAGAGGGCTTTGGACTCCCTAAAACTGGGGTTATTGTCTTTTTTAAAAAATATTTATTTATTTATTTAATGTATGTGAGTACACTGCTACTGTCTTCAGACATACCAGATGAAGGTATTCATTCCATCCCATTACAGATGGTTGTGAGCCATCATGTGGTTGCTGGGAATTGAACTCAGGACCTCTGGAAGAGCAGACGGTGCTCTTAACCATCTCTCCAACGGGGTTATTGTTGTGAGTCACCACGTGGGTACTGGGAATTGAACCCAGGTCCTCTGGGAGAGCAGCAGCCAGTGTTCTTAACTATCCAGTCACATCTCTAGCCCCTCATATGCTGTATTCTATATGTGCCTAGTACTTGGCTCACTACATAGACACTGTTACAACAGCTGCCTTCCCCGACAGACTTTAGGGCATTCTGGCTTACAGTCTCCATTTTACCCATGTTTATTCTGGAAAGAGCTGTTGTCTCCTTGTGAGCTAGTGATCAAAGATGGGTAAATGCTTCCTTTCAGTTCCCTTCCTTGTTCTGTTCATTTGCACCCCCTAAACGCTCCCCTCTTTGTCACCCTGCTGTTGTAGGTGGTAACAGAAAACCTGAAGCGGAAGTGCAAATGCCATGGAACGTCAGGCAGCTGCCAATTCAAGACCTGTTGGAGGGCAGCGCCAGAGTTCCGGGCCATCGGGGCAGCACTGAGGGAGAGGCTGAGCAGAGCCATCTTCATCGATACCCACAACCGCAACTCTGGAGCGTTCCAGCCCCGCCTACGTCCACGGCGCCTCTCAGGAGAGCTGGTTTACTTCGAGAAGTCTCCTGACTTCTGTGAGCGAGACCCTGCTTTGGGTTCCCCAGGCACGAGAGGCCGGGCTTGCAACAAGACCAGCCGCCTCTTGGATGGCTGTGGCAGCCTGTGCTGTGGCCGTGGGCACAACGTCCTCCGGCAGACGCGAGTGGAGCGCTGTCACTGTCGTTTCCACTGGTGCTGTTATGTGCTGTGTGATGAGTGTAAAGTCACGGAGTGGGTCAATGTGTGTAAGTGAAGGTGAGCCTCTCGCCTAGGGACGACAGCGAGGAGGAACACTGTGTGAGGGCTGCTCTCTTTCAGCCCTTTGCTTGGATTTCTGTCTAGGGTTTATCATGGCTCCCGGAAGCTCAAAGCATCTACCTGAGAACAGCTCTGGGGGTGTAAGGTCAGGTGAAATCTGTAATGAGCAGCCTTTTGTGGGGGAAGTGGCCACCACATTCTGTTCTTATACACCCGAATAGACTAAGATGAAATGCACTGTATTGTTAGCGTTTTCTCTACCTACAGGTCCCTCGGGCCCAGATTCCTACTTCCTTTAGATAGGGAGTCTATCTTTTGGCTACTCCTCTTCCTCGAAGGATAACAGCAGGCATTGTGTGGAGTCAATAAGACCCGTATATATAGCAAGAGACCACCTCTTCCTATTTGTGGTTCTCAAACTCCTCCACTGCAGCCCAGAACCTCCTCTTATGGGACCTCGGGTGACAATAATGAGAGGTTTTCGGTTGGAAAAGGACAGAGTACCACAGGGAAGCCTCAGACAGCTGTCTTGTCAGGCTCTTGGAAGGGTTCTCCTTCCGTTGAAAGGGTCTCTCCAAGGAAAAGGTTTTAGCCATAACTTTTGGAGTCCCTTTTCCTTCTCCAGCAGGAAGGGTGGGAATGGATAATTTATTGTACTGAGACATGTTCTTGGTTCCTGTTTGAAACTAAAATAAACTAAGTTACTGAACTACTGGACTGGCGGATGCAGATGGTGCTATGTCTAGCCACACTCGGGGTAGTAGCCCGTGTTTTTTCTCTTTCGAGGTGAAGTCTACACTCCTGTACTCAGTGACTTTTTATGTATCCTGCTGACTTCCACAAAGGATTTGAAATGATGCTCAAAGACTGAGTTTAGGTTTTCAGTCTGTAAAAACCAAGGTGGACTTCTGGGTGTGAAGGACTTTTAGATCCAAATGTACATAGACCTTGTTCACCCTGAGCCCTCGGCTCCAGGGTCACCTTCATCATTACTCAGACCCAAAGCTGGCGGCTTTTCCCCCTGTAAAGGGCTAGCTGGTAGATACACTAGGCTATTTATACTGTGGTCTCGATGTTGACAACTCGCCTCCACCATACTTACCCAGTTCTTCTGTTATAGACCCCAAATAGTTATGGGCAGGGGGTGAACAAAAGCAGACACAGACCTCACATAAGTGGATGGGGATGATAGCTGTGTTCAACACAGCTCACAAAGCTGGTGTGTAGGGCCAGACCCTGCCCTCTGACTGTCACTTGGTGACCCCTTTGCTATACTACATGGTCATGTCTGCAATGGGAGTTTCAGATCTTGAACTTATCTTAACAATTAAGTGGACAATTAAAGGACAGGTACTGTTGTCTCTAAGTCCAAACCAGAGAATTGGGCGGTGGGGGTGGGGGAGGGATGTACATCAAGGGTGATGGAAAAAAATGAGAGGATTCCTATGCTAGAAATGCAGAATGTGTTGTTTGTTGGGGAAGAGCCTCACTATGTACCCCAAGCTAGTCAGGCGGTCAGTACACCCCCAGGCTGGCTTCAGACTTTCCACTGTGCCTCATTCTCAGAGTACTGGGATTGCAAGTAGGCCTTACCAGACCCGGCTAAAATTAGATAATTTTAGCAAAACTAGCATTCTCGGCCACTGAATTATTTGCATATATATTTTGTCTTTCTTTATTCAATGTTATTTTTGTATTTAATCTGAGTAAAATAATTTCTTTATCTTTTCAATTTTTCTACATTTATTTGTGTGTGTGTGTGTGTGTGTGTGTGTGTGAGAGAGAGAGAGAGAGAGAGAGAGTATGCCAATGCGTGTGAGTGCACATGTGAGTGGATTCAGGCATACTGTGGTGGAACTCATATGGAAGTCATGGGACATCGTGCAGAAGTGCAGAATGCAGGGACTGAGTTTAGGTCTTCAGACTTGCAGTGGAAGGATCCTGGCCTGACCTGCTGGGTCATCCTGCTGCCCCTCCATTGTCTTTTCAGATATAAGTAGAGAGATGAGTTTTTTTTTTTTTTCCCCACAACATCTCCAATTCCTAGCCTAATGTCTTTGAAAAGAAGCACCTTTAAGATGCATTGTGGACAGAGGCAGGAGGATTTCTGAGTTCGAGGCCAGCCTGGTCTACAGAGTGAATTCCAGGACAGCGGGGCTACACAAAGAAACCCTGTCTCGAAAAACCAAAAAAAAAAAAAAAAAAAGTAATGTAGAGGGGCTGGGGAGATGGCTCAGTGGTTCAGAGCACTGGCTGTTCTTCCAGAAGATCCAGGTTCAATTCCTAGTACCTACATGTCAGTTGACAAATGTCTGTAACTCCAGTTCTAGGGGATTTGACACCTTTACAAGGACATACAGGCAATAGCACCAGTGCACATAAAGTAAATAAATTGGGGCTGGAGGGATGGCTCAGCCGTTAAGAGCACTGACTGCTCTTCCAAAGGTCCTGAGTTCAAATCCCAGCAACCACATGGTGGCTCACAACCATCTGTAATGAGATCTGACGCCCTCTTCTGGTGTGTGTCTGAAGACAGCTACAGTGTACTTACATATAATAAATAAATAAATCTTGAAAAAAAAGAAAGAAAAGAAAAAGTAAATAAATTGCCTGATGTGGAAGCAGAGTTAGGCAGAGCCCTATGAGTTCAAGGCCAGCCTTGTATATAAAGTGAGTTCTAGGACCGCCAGGGCTGTTACACAGAGAAACCCAGTCTCTAAAAGATAGATAATAGGTCTTTTTTTATTAAAAGATGCAATATGGACAAAAGACCTTTCCGAGCACTTGCACATTCAGAGGCTATGAGATGCTCCCGGGGAGGCTGGAGATAGCAGTCGGTGCTTATGCAGAGGGCATGGATTCTGTTCCCAGCACCCACATGGTGGCTCACAACCATCTGTAACTCCAGTCCAGGGGATCTGGTGCTCTTGTCTGGCCTCTGCAGGCTTCCTTACAGCCATGGCTCAGAGACATATGAGGGCAAAACACTCATACAGAAAATAAAAATACCAAAAACATGCTTCGAGGGAGCTCAGAGGTACCTCCCTATGCTTCTCAGGCGACCTGGTGAGACAGGACCAGGGGACCGTGAGGACTGTTGGAGCATGGCTTCTTAGTGAAGGCTTCTTAGTGGAGGCTCCTTACACCATTTTAGTGTGGGAGGCCAGGTATCACAGAACTCAGGCGGCAGAGACGGGCAGATCTCTGTGAGTTCAAGGCCAGCTTGGTCTGCAGAGTAAGTTCCAGGACAGCCAGAGCTATACAGAGAAACCCTATCTCAAAAAACAGAAAGAGAGAGAGAGAGAGAGAGAGAGAGAGAGAGAGAGAGAGAGAGAGAGAGAAAGAAAGAAAGAAAAAGAAAGAAAACAACCAAAAAATTTTGGGAAGAGAGGGGTTGGGGTGATGGCTTCTTGGTGTAGAGTGCTTGTTGCTCTAGCAGGAGATCTGGGTTTGATGTCTAGCTCCCACAGACGAGGCAGTTCACAACAGTCTTTAACTCCAGTTCCAATGGATCCAATACCCTATTCTGACCTCCAGAGGCACTAGTATGCACGTAGTACACAGACATAAATGTGGGCAGAACACTTATATACACAAATAAATCTTTAAAATTTTTTAAAAAAATATGTGCATATGTGCATGTATGAGTATCTAGAAGAGCTTCAAGAATCCTCTGGTGGTGTGCACTGCCTGGAATGCTGCCTGGACCAGATGCTGAGAACTGAACTCGGGTCCTTCTGAACTCACCCATCCTCTTGGCTCCATGGCAACAGCTTAGCGGGAGATGTCAGACACCTGCTAACCTAGTGTATGAATGAGAAGAGGAAGAAAGGAGAGGGGACAGAAGTCAGATGGACTTGGATATAACTGAGAATAGCAGGGAACATTCAGATTGGAGATGCCTTCCCTCTAGGAAGAGGTACTCTCCAGATGGGGCTGTGGCGAGAGTCTTTTAACTTTCCTTCCCCCCCCCCCCCCATCGGTCCCTTTGCCTCCCTCTCTTTCCTAGCTTCTCTTTCCATCACATGCACGCTCTGTGGCAGACTTAAGCCCCAAACCACAACCTTGACAAATTCCAATTGGATTTGGTCAGTAGGGCCAACACCCCCTCCAGGCACAGGCACTGGGCTCAGGCCCAGGACTGGGGTCAGTGGTGGGGTGGGAGTATGCAACCCACAGAGCTGGTGGGTGGCTACAGTTTCAGCTTTTACTGGGCTCCAGTGGCAGCTAGAGGGAGGGAAAAGACAGATGAGCAGCAAGTCAGCATACTGGGCCTCCTCACACTCTGGAGGAGCTCTACCTTGACCAAATGGCTAGGAAGCTTAGAGTGGCGGGAGCAGCTGGTTACAGGGGAGTAGCACCTCTATCCACCCCTGCTTGTGTCAGGCCAATCTCCTTGTCTCTCCACACACCAGAGAGTGAGGGACAGAAGACCCGAGGGGTTTTTAGCCACATCTACCATCTCCAAGTCATAGGAAGCTGTCGGTCATTTTTGTCTTCCTTTCACTCTGCCCTACGTTTGTGGTAGGGCTCAAGGTCTTCATCATTAGGTTTCCTCTCCTTGTTGGGGTTCCACGAAGCATGCTGTGAAGGCACTAGGGAGTGGGGTGAGCAGTCGGAGCATACGGAGGCAGGCGAGGGTGTGGGGATGTAACCTGGTGGAGTGTTATCACAAAGTTTTAGGAGAGAAATGGAGAGGTTAACAATCACACTAAAGGCATGTCAGAGCACTGACCATAGGAATGTGTAATGGTCTTAAGGTTTCTATTGCAGAGATAAACACTGTGACCAAAAGCAAGCTGAGGAGGAAAGGATTAACTTTACCTCACAGACTCTATAGTCACTGAAGGACATCAGGACAGGAACTCAGGGTAGGAACCTGGAGGCAGGAACTGAAGCAGAGGCCACGGAGGAGTGCTGCCCAGAGGCCTGTTCCCCATGGCTTTTTTTTTTTTTTTTTTTTTTTGACAAATGGTCTTTTCTGTGGAAGCCTGGCTGCTGTCCTAGAACTTGCTATGTAAACCAGGCTGGCCTCAAACTCAAAGAAATCCACCTGGCTCTGCCTCCTGAGTGCTGGGACTAAGGGTGTGCATCACCGTCGCTATCCCAGCTTGCTTTCCTGATATTTTTTCCTGATATTGAACTTATTTTTATGTGCATGAGTGTTTTGCCTACATGTACGCTCGCGTACCACATACATACTACATGTAGTGTCCATAGAGGCCTGAACAGGGCCTGGGAGTAGAGTCACAGACGGTTGCCTGCCACCATATGGATGCTGCGAAGCAAATCAGGTTCTTGAGAAAAGCTGCCTGTGCCCTTAGACTCCGAGCGGCTAGCCAGCCCTCACCTGCTTCATAAAATCCAAAGGTAGTGCTGCCCACAGTGACCTGGGCCCTTCCATGCCAAGCATCAATCCAGAGAAATGCCCTGCAGGTTGGCTCACAATCTGGTGAGGTCATTTCTTGATTGGGGCTTCCTCTTCCCAAATGATTGTAATTTCTATCAAGTTGACATCAACTAGCCAGTACAGTTGACCCCTTGTCAATATGGCACACAAACACATCATTATTCAACTAGAACCTTTCCTTTCTCTGTTACCCACAACGTGACATGCTATAATGACATAAAACATTCCAATGCTGGTTTCCCATAGTTGTTAAAAATTAAATGTTTAAAGAAACTTGGTCTCTTTAGAAACATCCAAAGTCTCTTTTAAAGTTCAATGTTTTTCTAAAACATTCAAAATCCCTGTAAAATTCCAAAGTCTCTTAAGCATGGAGTCCTGTGAAATAAAAAAATAAGTTACATACTTTATTGCTTCAAAAAGGAGAAACCAGGGCAATTACAAACAAAGCAAAGCAAACCAGAGTCCAGCCCGCTAAAAAGGCCAGCGCTGGGGTCTCCTCATGGTTCTCTGGGCCCCAAAGTGCTCCGTGGCCTCAGTTTTGCCAGCTTGTCTCCTGGGCCCAGGGCAGCTCTATTCCACAGTTTCCTCTGTCCTTGGCAGTTGTCCCACGGTGCTGGCATCTCCAAAATGCTGGGTCTCTGCTGCAGCTGGATTGTGCTCTCCTCCCCTCCTCCCCCCACCCCGCCCCCACTGGTCTGACCCTGCAACATGGTGACAGTAGACCAGGCTGGCCTCGAACTCAGAGATCTACCTGACTCTGCTTCCCAAGACTCTGAAGATCTTCCCAAGATCTTCCCAAGATCAAAGGCTTGCGCCATCACCCTGGACTGCTCTTTCCTTAATCACAGCTGACTCTTTAGCCCCAGCTACCCAGTATCAATTATCCAAGCAAAGTAAAAGTTTCACTTTAGTCGTTCTTGTTTTTTTGTTTGTTTTGTTTTGTTTTGTTTATTATTGGCTGGGGTCCCTCTGTATAGCCCTGGATGGCCTGTAACTTACTATGTTGATCACGCTGGCTGTGAACTCACAGCAATCCATCTGCCTCTACCCCCAGAGCCCTGGGATTAAAGGTGTGAGCCACCACATCTGTACTTTAGTGGCTCTTAATTCAAAATATGAGACGTAGACTCTTTAAGGGACTCTCCAATTTCTCCCTGTAACTTCCCAAGCCAGGCCTTTGTCAGTCTGCACTGCTCTTGGCATTATCTTCTAAGTCCCCACAGCAGCCCACGGAACTCTGAGCACACAACGGCTTTTCCTGCCCAGAGTTCAGATGCCACCACAGTCCTCCCCAAAACACAAGGTCAGGTCTGTGACAGCAACATCTTCACTCCTACTGTCCCAAGGCAACCCAAGGAAGAGAGGGTTTGTTATAGTTCATCACTGAGTTGGAACTCAGGGCAGGAAGCTGGAGGCAGGAACAGAAGCAGAGGCCACAGAAGATTGCTGCTTATACATAGGCTTGCTCAGCCTGATTTCTTATCCAGCATACCACCCGGGGGTGATACCTCCTACAGTGAGCTTGGCTTTCTCAAACTATCACTCAAAGAAAATGTCCCGCAGGCCTGCTTATAGTCCAAGCTGATGAAGCAAGACATTTTCTTTCTTTTTTAAAAAAGATTTATTCATTATTAAATCTAAGTACACTGCAGCTGTCTCCAGATGCACCAGAAGAGGGCATCAGGTCTCATTATGGATGGTTGTGAGCCACCACGTGGTGGCTGGGATTTGAACTCAGGACCTTCGGAAGAGCAGTGCTCTTAAGGTGCTCTTTTTTTTTGGGGGGGGGGGGTTCGAGACAAGGCTCTGTGTAGCCTTGGCTGTCCTGGAACTCACTCTGTAGACCAGGCTGGCCTCGAACTCAGAAATCCACCTGCCTCTGCCTCCTGAGTACTGGGATTAAAGGCGTGGGCCACCACGCCCAGCCATCTTAAGGTGCTCTTAACCACTAAGCCATCTCTCCAGCCCACCAGACATTTTATTAATTGAGGTTCTCTCTTCCTGCATGACTCTGTAACCAGAGTGCAGCTGACATAAAACACTTAGCCCAGTAACTATATTTTGGGGAGTCTCTTGCCTTTAAGAACCCAGGATTTGAGCTAGGGAGATAATTCAGCCATTAAAGGTACTAGCAAGACAAGCCTGACCTGTTGTAAAAGGTGGAGGGAAATCAGACTTTTACTGACCACTCTTGCCTAAAGGACCTGGTTCCCGGCACCCACATGGAAGAACTCGCAACTGCTTGTAACTTTGTCTCCAGAGACTGTTACATTTTTCTCCCTGCAGCAGATACCCACACTTACAGGCACATACTCTCTCACACAAACATATGTGCATGGGTACAGTTAAAAATAAATCCATTTGGCTGAGCATGTGACGAATACCTTTAATCTAAGCACTCGGGAGGCAGAGTAGGGCAGATCATATTTGAGTTCAATGCCAACTTGGTCTATAAAGTGAGTTCAAGGCCAGGTGGGGCTACATAGTGAGCCCCTGTCTCAAACACAGAAATAACAAATATTTTTTTAAAAAAAGCTGAATGCCTGTGGTGTAATGAAACCATTCCTAAAGCAAGACGGGGGATGAAGTCAGGAGACTAGCACAGAGCTAGCCTGGAGTGTGCCCAATGAGGGAAAAAAGTCAAGAACAGCGATAGAGAGGTGTCCTCTCTAACCTCCACATCTTGCTGGAGCACAAGTGCACCCACAATCTCTCATACAAGCACACACACACACACACACACACACACACACAGTTAATGGGAAAAAAACGAGCAAAAACCAGAGCTTAACAAAGGCTCTCAACAGCAGTGAGTCCTGAGTGGGGACAAATATAATAATTCTCTTCGTTATCGACAAGCTCCTTGTTGTCTATCTCTTTGTTCACCGTCTCTGGCTGTTCTGGACCCTGCTCGGTAAATCAGACTGGCCCTTAACTCACAGAGATCCACCTGCCTCTGGACCCCAGGCTCCAGTGCTGGGATTAAAAGCCTGTGCCACCACCGCCCCCAGCCAGTCGTGTTATTTTTGAGGTAAACAAGAGAAGACAAACTGGTATAAAGGTATAAACCAGAGACAAGCGATAGACTCTGTTCCAAGCCTATGTTTTGGAAGGAGAGAAGAGTTATAATGTTGCACCAAGCTCTTATACTTGATGCATTTAGAGGATGCAGTGTTCAGTGTGTCTGGCGAGGACCCTTCTAGCTCAGATTCTAACATAGCTTGTGGCTAGAGTCTCAGGCAGTGTCTCCATCATGTCAAAAGACGAGTGTCAGGGAAGGAAGGCAGGGTCCTGGATGCGCTTTCCTGGAGATAGTAAAATCCAGACTCATCTAGAGAGACTTCATGAGAGCCGCCTGAGTTTCTGCCCTCTGTCTTTCAGCCTCAACCTCCTAGATGACCCGGATCCAGATGTTTCCTCTAGTTCTTTCGAATGCATCGTTCTTTCTCCTCTTCCTTTATGAGAAAGGATCTCAGAGAAAGCATCCCTAGGAACTAGTGAGTTGAGAGGATTAGCAGGTGGGGTGCGTGTGAAGCGCTGTTTATTCGGAATAAGACTGGACTAGGGCAGGATACAGCAACCGTTTTCACCATCTATACTCCATGTAGGCTCTGCTTAAGAAACCCCAGAGACTCCCTGGCCCGAGCCCTGTGGCCAGCGCAGCCAGGATGTGGCAAGGTCCCGGAGTTCGCTCGGGTGCCCACAGCCCCCTCTCCAGGCCGTGTCTTCGGATCCTTCAGCCCCCACACAGGCCCCCGCCTAGGCGCAGCTTCAGCACCGGCTGCTTTTGCTGCAGCCGCTGCCATGGTGATGGGTCTCGCGAGAACTGCCGCTCGCTACCGCGCACTTCTCGCGCGATAGTGGAGGTGGGAAGTAGCCCGGACTGGGGGTGGGTGTTCGTCGCACAGCTCCTGTCGCCGTCGCGGCTTCCGGTGCTAGGTGGAGGGAGGGCAGGAGGGAGCCGGGGAGCGGGCCAGCGGACCAGCTTCGCCGCGGTCGGTCGGCTTGCGGAGCGGGAGGCGGCGGCCGGAGAGTCGGGGCGGAACCTGCGGGGGCGGCGGTGGCAGCCGCGGCGCAGGGAGCAGGAGCAGGTTCGGAGCTGGGGAGGGAAGGCGGGTCCGGGCAGGGAAGAGGCTGGGTCAGGGTGGGAGCCCGAGGTCCCCCGCCGCGGTCCGGCTCGCACCGCCTGGGCGAGGTGCTGGGGTTGGGTTGGAGGGGTGATCGTCGCCGAGCTGGGGGACCCCAGCCCCACTCCTGCCCCCGCGGCTGAAGGACGCCGAGCTGGGGTGGGGGCGGGGGGCGCTCACGGATTTGTCCTCCGCCTCACCCGAGGGGGCGACCTGGGCTGCAGAGGTGAGCTTGGGAGGGTTGGGGACGCGGGGGAGGCAGGCTGGCCAGTGGGAGGTGACGCGGGGGCGGTGTGGCTGCTTGGCTGCGAGGAATGCTGCCTTTTCTCTCTCCCTCCCCCGCCTGAGCTGTGTGTGTGGGGGGAACCAAAGAAAAGCCGTGCCGGGCCGTGCCGTGGTTATTCTCCTGCCTCACCCAGCGCGAGGCGTGGGGGGCCGGGGCTTAGCATCAGGGCCTACTGGTGGGGCTCGGCTGGCTGCGCACGGTTCTCACGGAGGTGGCGCTCTGCTCTGGGGGTGTTGGGAAGAGGGCAGCAGGTGGGGAGAGGGTGGAGAGGAGGCTGGAGAAGGGGGAGGGGGACCTGAGCTAGCTCCGGGGAGAGAGGTGGGGCCTTCCTCCCCCAGGCGGAGCGGGGGCGGTGTCGCCGAAGGAGGGAGCAGCTTGTCACTGGCCCTGAGTTTGTGTCTTCCAATCCGCTTTCTTTCTCTAGGAAGTACCAGGATTCCCGGAACAGAAAATGAAGCCTTTGCTTACGCCAGCCCTTTGAAGGAAGGAGGGGGAGGTGGGGAGGTAAAGTTCCCTGTTCAAAACTCAGGGTTGGTTAGTTAAGTCGAAACTCTCTTTTTGGAGAGACTTGTTCTTTTTTTTTTTTTTTTTGGGGGGGGGGGTCTCTGGGCCAGGAAGAATGTGGTGGAGGATTATGTGGACAGGACTAAGAAGAAAATAGTGAGGTCATTAGGGTGAGGGAGCCGGGTAATGTAAAACCCGTCTCTGCTGCTGTTGCATTGGGTCACCCTTGGGTCCATGGCATGAAAGTTTTATTGGGAGGAGATCTGCTGCAGGAGTCTGATTGCTTGAGTCATTGCAACAGGATAGAATCTAGTCTCTGCATACCTCCATCTCTGTCCCCAGGCACGTAGATAGGGAACTGTCTTTGCTGCCATTTTTGTCTTAGACCTGTTTGGGGACAGTATCCTCACTGTGTGCTGCAGTGGCCATTGGGTTGGCCTTCGGCATGTTGGACCAGCGCTTGAGTGCATTGTTAAAGGCCAGTTTTAAGAAAGACCCATCCACTTACACTCAGCTTTTCACACGAGTCACTGACCTTGGAGGCAGCTGGAAATGGCTCCCAGGTGTCACCCAGTGTCACTCCGGCACAGTTTTCCTTCTTTCTCTCCTTCCTTTCCCCCTCCCTTACTCTTTTGTTTGTTTGGGATGCAGGTCTACCAGCCGCCTGCCTCTGTCTCTGGAGTGCTGAGGGTGACCAGGGAGCCGCAGCAGACCCTCGCTTCCTTGTTGAGACAGGCTGGGTTTGAATCTTGCTTTTGTAAGAACACGGGATAGCAATGTATAGAACTGCGCAAGGTTTCTAGCTACTGCTTAAGGAAGAGGTGAGGAGGGCCAGGTGTGGTGACAGGTCTGTAATCTCAACGCTAGGAAGATGTAGACGGCAGGGAGAGTTAGGCCAGCCTGGGTTACGTAGCAAGACTGTCTCAAAACAAAATAAAACCCAAGAAAACCCTGACACATTTGGAGGCAGTCGAACAATTGAGGAGTCTTGTTAGAAGTGTTCTCAAGCCTTAAGTGTGTGTTCATCTGAACCCCTTTCAGCACTTACAGTGAGGGGAAGGAGTTCAAGGACCGGCGTTCTCTGTTGATGAGAGGGAGAAACTTCTTTAAAACCAGGGTTGTTAAAGCTGAGGCTGTAGCTGACAGAAACTGGAATCTGCTTCTTCACATAGCTTTGGAAGTAGATACCAAGAGGCCTGCGAGTCAGAGCACACCTGTGCTTTGGCTAACGGTGCGCTTAGAGGCAGGATGCCGCAGTGATTGAAGCTGGGTTGTAGAGGCAGACAAGATGGGGGCAGGCTCACCTCCTGCCTGTGCTGTCCCAAGCTGCATGCACACACATATAATTTAATTTAAATAAATAAAAGGATGGGGTTGAAGAGATGGCTCATCAGTTAAGAGCACTTGCTCTTGCAGAATGCTCCAAGTTTGCTTTGTCAGCACCCACCTGGGGGCTCCAAACCATCCTTAGTCAGTTCCAGGGACCCTGTGTCTTCTAGCTCCAGGCAGGAACAGGGACACTGACGTGAAGACAAAGAACGGATGTGCTGAAATAAAGTAAATAAATCTTATAAGAATAGGGGCGGGGTGTGGGTTAGTTGGCAGAGTGCTTCCTTGGTAAGTACCGCCCTGGTGTTCCATATCCAGTGGGCATGGTGCCGCTACTCGTGGGAGAACAGAGGTGGGGGCATCAGAAGTTAAAGATTGGGGCTGGAGAGATGGCTCAGTAGTTAACAGTATAGACTGTTCTAGAGGACCTAGACTTGATGTCCACCATTCACGTGGCCTCTGCACTCGCCCGGCACAAAGCGGGAGCACCAGAAGCCATAAATACATAATTCTTAAAACAAAACAAAAATAACAGCCATTTTCAGCTACACATTGGCACTGCGACCCTATCCTTAAAAAACCAAGCAAGCAAGCAAAATGAAGGCTTCAGGGGAAGTGAGGCAGTGGTTCTCAACCTATGGGTCACCTAAATCATAGGAAATACCAGATATTTACAATTTATAACAGTTGCAAAATTGTAGTTATGTAGTAGCAATGAGATAATTTTATGGTTGGGGTCAGCACAACGTGCAGAACTGTATTAAAGGGTCACAGCCCTGGGAAGCAGACCACTGGCTTGGCTTAGGTCAAGGGCACTTGAAGCCTAGCCTGAAGACCCAAGTTTGAGCCCTGGAACCCAGATGGTGAAAAGAACCACTGCTCAGAGTTGTTCTTTAACCGCCACATGGGACATGGTGCAACCTGCCTCCATCTGCCACATAGACACCAGCTTAAAGTCTAAACTGGAGAGATGGTTCAGTAGCTGCTCCGATAGCACCCACATCGGGCATTTTCTGTCTCTTGACTTGAGCTCCAGGTGACCCGAGGAACAGTCTCTTGTGGCTTCTACTTGCACTTGTGTACACTCCAGGAGTGTGCCCACCTTTAATTCTAGTGCTAGGGAGGCAGAGGCAGGCAGAGGTCTCTGAGTTCAAGACCAGCCTCGTCTACAGAATTTGTTCCAGGCCAGCCAGAACTATATAATGAGACCCCATCTATGGATGGATGGGTGGGTGGGTGGATGGTCAAACTTTCCTGTGTGTTGGTGTTTGGCTGCACATGTGCCTGTGTACCACACATGTAGGAGCTAGAGGAAGTCAGAAGAGCTGTCAGATCCCCTGGAACAGAGGTTAGAGATTATTGAAAGCTGCCGTGTCAGAGCTGAGAACTGATCCTGTTTCCTCTGGAAGAGCAGCCTGTGCTAATCACAGAGCCATCTCCAGCCCCTCCAGCCCTCCCCTCCCACCTCTGCCTCCTGAGTGCTGGAATTAAAGGCACGTGCCACCACTGCCAGCTACAAACGTTTGTCCAAGGTGTGACCTTTTGTGTGAATGTTCTAGAGTTTTCTTAGAGATTTCTAGAAAGGATCTGTTACAAAGAAATGGCTTAAGACTTGAGGGTTGTCTATCCCCAAGAAGGGTCACATAATAGAGTGTGACAGGTCTCTTGGTGCCTTTTTGCTCTCCCATTGCTGATAGAGCCCAGCATACATACCCTTTATGTGTGAGCATCAATTATGAATGTTTAAGTTTAAAATGAATTTAGGATACAAGAGGATATTTGCTTTCTATTGAAAACAAAAAAGTGTGTGTAAGATAGGGTCTTGTATAGCCCAGGTTAGCCTCAGACTAACCATGTAGTTGACGATGTCTTTGACCTAATGATCCTTCTGCCTCTACCTCTGAGGTGTTGGGGTTGCAGGTAGATGTAACCACCCGGGTTTATCAGTGCCGGGGTTGCAGGTAGATGTAACCACCCGGGTTTATCAGTGCCGGGGACTGAGCCCTTGGCCTGTGCATGCCAGCCAAGCACTGCACTGACCAAGTTATGTCCCCAGTCCTGTAAGTTTCTCTTATGAATAAAACATTTAGACTTCACCTTAAGTAGAACTGTAAACTATAGTACATCAAATGTTTTATTGAGGAAGTGGAGCAGTTATGGTGTTGGGGAGAGTGGGGGAACATAATGAGAACCTTTGTATTTGTGGTCTCTTCTCCCAGACTGCTTGCTGCCGCTGCTTTCCTCGTTCTGCTTCAGGTATAATCGGACCTTTTCTTGTTCTTTTAAAAAAGACTTGCCAGGTGGTGGTGGCTCACGCCTTTAACGCCAGCACTCGGGGGGGGGGGGGGGCAGAGGCAGGCGGATCTCTGAGTTCGAGGCCAGCATGGTCTACAGAGTGAGTTCCAGGACAGCCAGGGCTACACAGAGAAACCCTGTCTTGGAAACAAAGATTTACTTTTGTGTGCATACTTTGCTTAACATGTCTCTATATGTGTACCATGTGTGTGGTGCCTTGTGGAGGTTGGACAAAGGTATCACATCCCCTGGGACTGGAGTTAGAGATGGCTGTGAGCTACCACATGAGGGCTGAGAACCTAACCTGGGTCCTCCACAAGAGCAGCACATACTCTTAACTAACCAGCTGGCTCTGGTTCCACTTTTTAAATAAATATGTTTTATTTACTTTCACTTTAAAAAAAAATTACTCCATGTGTGTGCATGTGTGAGAGAGTACATGCCTGTGTGTGTGTGTGTGTGTGTGTGTGTGTGTGTGTAACAATTGTCCTTTTTCTCCTTCCACCATGTGAATCCTGGGTGTTGGACTCAGATTTCCAGGCTTGGTAGTAAGCGCTTTGTCTCATGAGCTATCTTGACCCTTTTTGAGAGAAGACTGTATGTATTCTAGACTGTCCTAAATTTGTTATGCAGACCACAGTGGCCTGGTTCTGCCTCCCATGTGCTGTGATTACAGGCATACATCATCCCTGTGCAAGCTCTCAGTCCTCAGGAACACTAGAGTCTGAGAACGTGGAAACCACTTTCCTAGTTTGTCAAATTTAGGAGAGGGACTGGGGGCCACAGGTGGCTTCCTTTCTGCCTGACAGACACGACAAATGCCCTGTCATCCTCAGTGGAGCCATTTGCAGAGTGTCAGTCCTTGTGCCTGTGCAGGGACGGGAAGCATGTGGCAGCTTCTGCAGATGAAGGGAAGAGTCAGTGCGGGGTCCCAGCCCTGCCCTCTATTACAGCATGCACAGGAAGTGATCCTAGGACAGTGGCTAGACACCTGAACTGATGGGTGGCTCTGCAGGCCCAGACCAAAGTCCTGCCTACGCACCCATGGCCTTTGTGATCCGTGTCTCCAGCTGACGTGGAGTGCATCAAAGGCACTTTGGGAAGCTTTACTCTGGAAAGTGAGGCAGACAAGTTGAATGGACTACACTTTACTGTTTCTTTAGGCTCTTTAAACAGAAGAAAAATACAGTATATGGGTGTTTGGCTGTGTGCATATCTGCACCATATGCCTGCAGTGTGTGTGCAGGTCAGAGAGTGTCTGATCTCCTGGGACAGGGTAACACAGTTATAAGCTGCCATATTGGTGTCGAGAATTCAGTTTGGGTCCTCTGAGAGCTGCCAGTGCTCCCAACCAGTGAACCATCTCCAGCCCCACCTAGTTTCTGCTGTAGTGGCTGACCTTGTCCAGATTCTAGCTTTCTGATGGACCTGTTCACCGTGAGCTCCTCCTTGGTCTGTACCCAGAGGTCAGATTGGGTTTAAGGCTTTCCACGCTCTGTCCACAGTCACTGATCGATTTTCAGTGGTCTCTTTTTTTCTTTTTTATTATTTCTCTTATATCCCAGCCACAATTTCCCTGCCTCCACTCCTTCCAGTCCTCTCCCACTGCCCTCCCCTGATCCATTCCTCCATTTCCCTTTAAAAAAGAGCAGGCCTCCCAGGGACAAGTTACACTAAGACTAGGCACAAACCCTCATATCAGGGCTGGAGCAGGCAACACCATAGGAGGAAAAGGGTCCCCAGAGCAGGTGGGTGAGTCAGAGACACCCCCGACTCCCACTGTTAGTCCCACAAAAACACTAAGCTAACAAACATAGCATAGATGTAGAGGACCTGGCTCAGACCTACGCAGGCGCCCTGATTGTCGTTTCAGTCCCTGTGAGCCCCTGTGAGCCCTGCTTAGTTTATTCTGTGGGCCTTGTTCTCTTGGTGTCCAGACCTCTCTGGCTCCTACAGTCCTTCTTCCCCTCTTCAGGGTTCCTGGAGCTCTGCCTGATGTCTGGTTGAGGGTTTCAGCATCTGCTCCTATCAGTTGCTGGGCACCAATCATGAGGATAGCAGAATGTCACTAGGAATCAGTTCATTAACTTTTTTTTTCCAGTTGTGTTTGGTTCTGATCCATCCTCTGGTTCTTAGCCATCCAGGCAGTGTCAGGCTTGGACTCACCGTGTGGTGTGGGCCTCAAGGTGGACCAGTCATTATCTAGGGACGCATAGTGTAGGCTCTCCACAGCTGGAGATAACAGCGGCCACAGAATAGCTGGGTTTGGAGCAGATGGAAGCTGTTCAGATTTTAAGAAATAGAAAACAGAGCAGGGGTTGGTGAGATGGCTTAGCTCCAGTTCCAGGGTCCACCTTCCTCTTCTGTCCTTTGCAGGTACCAGACCCCCTTATGGTGCACAGTCATATATACACACACAGCATCATACACATAAAATACAGCAGTGCCGCTATAACCAGCTTAAAACAGCGCAGTGACCTTACCCACAGAGCTGTCTCTGGCTCAAAGGTTTTATGTTTGTTTGTTTGTTTTGAAACAGGGGTCTCACTTTGTGGTCCTGGCTGGCTTGGAACTTATTATGTGGACTAGGCTGGACTTCAAATTCACAAAGATCCTCTTGCCTTGACTTGCCTCCTGAATTCTGGGGTTAAAGACATATCCCACCACACTACACCCAGCTAGGATTTATTTTTTCTCCAGAGAGAGGATTTAGCCCAGGGAGCCTTGAACTTGGCCTATGTAGCTGAGGATGTCCTTGAATTTACTAAAGTAGCAAGATATGCGATTGAAATAAGCCAGTTATCAAAAGGCAGATGCGGCTCTTACATGAGGTAGAGTATTAAAGTAGTAAGTACAGGAAGAGGAAAGCTGTTGCAGTGTATGTCACCAGGATAAAGACCCCGACAGAAAGCAATCTGGAGAGAAAAGGTTTATTTCCCCTCACAGCTTGTAGTTATCAGAAGGGAATTCAAGGCAGAAACCTGGAAGCAGGAGCTAACACAGAGACCATGGAGGACCATGTTGCTGGCCTGCTCCCATGGCTTGCGCAGCCTGCCTTCTGTATAATTGAGGACCACCTTCCTGGAGGTGACGCTCTGCAGTGGGCTAGGACCTCTTACATCATTCATCAATCAAGACAGTGTCTCACAGACCTGCCTACAGGCCAATCTGATGGAAGCATTTTATCAGTGGAGTTACCCTCTTCAGAGATGATTACAGGCTGTGTCAAGCTGACAAACCAATCTGTATAGAAAGGGACAATGAGATTGCTTAGTGGATAAAGTGCTTATCACCAGGCCTGACAACCCGAGTTGGGTCCTTGGAACCTGTGTGGTGGAAGAAAAGAACCAATTGTTCAGACTTGTCCTCTGACCTCCACACATCCTCCACTGTGTTCCACACAGTTTGTACGCACACACCAGAGAGGAGTGGCAGCCGCCAGTGCTACATGGAGGAAGGAGGCTCCTTCCTACTGCGCTGCAGTTGGAGGCAAGTGCTGCATCTCCAGCACGTGCTCGGCTTGTTTCCTAGGTGCAGGCTCACTTTGGAGAGCTGAGAAAGTCTGCAGATGAGTAATGGTGGCGTTTGCACAGCGGTGTGAGTGTGTTAACGTCATTGAACCTGAAAACAGTTAAGATGGCAAGTTTTATGTCATTTTTAAACACAAGTATACGGCTAGAACACTTTTAACCCACTGGCTTGTCCTTAAAGGGCCTATTATCTCCTGTTTCTCTGCTCTCCCTAGTGTGGTTTTATTATTTGTTGGGTGGGAGGCTGTTGTGAGCATTGCTGTGTAGCCTAGGCTGGCCTACATTGTGATTCTCCTGCCTCAGCCTCACGGTGACCAGAGCTTTGCTGCCGCTCTCTGTTTTCCTGGATGAGGGGGTGCTTGCCCAACATCCTGTTCTGTTTTCAGGATTTTTATTTCCCGTGTAAGTGTTTGCATGTATGTGTGTGTGCAGCATGTATGCCCGGTGCCCATGAAGATCAGGAGGGCATCTCAGGCATTTGTAAGCTATCATGCAGATACTGACTAAACTCGTGTCCTCTGCAGGAGCCACACGTCCTCTTCACTGCTGAGTCCTCTCTCTGACCCCTAGGAGGTGGGGTTTTGTTTTGATTTCAGATAGGTCTCACTGTGTGTCCAGCTCTTAGCCTCTGAACCATTGTTCCAGTGTCCCAGCTAGTGTTTTTCAAATTTTAGAAATTACATTTGGCCTGGAGAGATGGCTCAGTGGTTAAGAGCACTGACTGCTTTTCCGAAGGTCCTAAGTTCAAATCTCAACAACCACATGGTGGCTCACAACCATCCTTAATGAGATCTGACACCCTCTTCTGGTGTGTCTGAAGACAGCTACAGTGTACTTATGTATAATAATAAAGAAATCTTTGGACCAGAGCAAGTGGGGCCAGAGCAAGCAGAGGTTCTGGAGTTCAATTCCCTAACCCTAACCCTAACCCTAACTTCCTTGTGAAGTACCAAAATCCGAAGGGCACTATAAATTCGAGAAACGGTAGGGTTTAGATATCAGTTGGGAGAGTGCTTTCCTAGCACCTAGAGCTGGGTGTGGTAGTACAAGTGTATATAATCTCGGCTCTGGGGAGGAGTGGAGACAGGAGGATCACAGGTCATCCCTAGCTGATCTTCCTACAAGCAATCCAAGGGCGTCTTTGTTACTTTGAGCAGAGAACGTTTGCAGTAAGGATTGACATTTCTTGTTAAGTATGTGGTTAAACATTGGTAAACCAGTGTGATTGCTCAGGAGGTGAGATGCAAAGGGCAGATCTGTCAGACTGAAGGCCGGATCTTTGGAAGAGGACACCCCCTACCCCCCAAAACGCACACCCTGTTGGCTCTTGTAAGAAACTACCATGTTAGTTGATGCCACTGCCCCGCCCGGATCTGACGTACGTAAAGGCAAAAGCCATTTTTACTGGATCACAGTCTACCAGGTCTCTGGCTTTAAAGAATTAAGTCTGGGGCTGGTGAGATGGCTCAGCAGGTAAGAGCACCCGACTGCTCTTCCAAAGATCCTAAGTTCAAATCCCAGCAACCACATGGTGGCTCACAACCATCCATAAGAGATCTGACTCCCTCTTCTGGAGTGTCTGAAGACAGCTACAGTGTACTTACATATAATAAATAAATCTTAAAAAAAAAAAAAAAAAAAAAAAAAAAAAAATTTNCNTTAAAAAAAAAAAAAAAAAAAAAAAAAAAAAAAAAAAAAAAAAAAAAAAATTTCCATTAAAAAAAAAAAAAAAGAATTAAGCCTGTGGAGATGGTGTACAGCGAAGAGGACATAGAAATGAATTTTTAGGGGACATTGAACTAGATCAGCCGGTCAGGGTGCTTGCCACCAAGTGTGAAGGCCTGATCCTGGTTCCTGGGATGCTCATGGTGAGGAGGGAGGCGGCTCCTGCGGGTGTGCATGGCCTGCCAAATGTGCATAGACACATAATGAGGAATACACTTATTTTTGAGTGTTCCCACAGGACAAAGCCAAGGTGATTACTGCATGTGCCCACATCAGGGAATCTCTTCCTTGGGAGCCAAGAGGAGTGCATCAAAACTGGCAAACAAAGGAGTTTTCTTCTGTGTCAGTCCAACTTGGGAGACATTCTGTTAATGACTTGTTTCCCCAAAAACAATGAAGCACACCCCCTTTTTAAAATTACGTTTACTGTATGTGTTTATATAGGTTCCTCATGCTGCCACGCATGCGAGGTGCTCAGAGCACAACTTTGAGGAGCCGTGTTTCCTTTGCTTTGTCGTGGGCATCTAACTCAGGTGTTAAGGCAGTACGTGCCGTTCCTGGGCGGGTGAGTCATCTTGCTGGCTCACAAAGAAATGCTCTATGTGCTAATAATAGAACTTAAAAGTAAAACAGATTTCCATATTGTAAAATGATAAGAGGTGGCATTTCACACTGCATAGTCACTAGAGATACACTTGTGAAGAATGTGCACACAGGTCTAGAGAGGTGGTAGTTAGAGCATGCATTCTTGCAGAGGACCAGCATTTGGTTGTCATTGCCCACATGGTGACTTAGAACCATCAGTAACTCCAGTTTCATGGGATCTGAAACTGCCCCCCCCATGCCCCCCCTCCCCACATCCTCAGACTGTACATGGTGTTCTTACATAACATAGCCATGCCCACACATACAATCTAAGAACTTGTTTTTAAAATACATACGTTTCTGTTGTTGTCTGTAGCACTTGAGCTCTCTGCCTGGTCTGTTTGATCCCTCAGTTTTTTCCAGGCCTGTGGCCATCCTTGCATAATCCGCTGCTTCTTCCTTCTGGGTGCCTTAGCTTCCTAGCTTTTAGGGCTTTTGGAAATGGTTTGGGCTAGCTTTGGAGAAACAGGTTTAGCAGACAGCTTTGTGGCTTTGGTCTGTGGCTTGCCCATCACCTTGGATTTATTTCCATTAATCCCCCCCCCCCCGCCTTTATTTTGGGTATGTGGTGACAATGACAGTAGGCAGTGAATATGAACAGTGCATGTGGCTTTGGTGTGATGTTCATTCTTGATGAATCCCCCACCCCCATTCCACATTAACCCACACTTGTCATCAAACTTGATAGATAGCTGTGGGTAGCCTTGAACTTCTGATCCTCTTGCCTCCAGGTCTTAAGTGTTGGGATCACAGATGTATGTCACCATGCCCAGCTTTACAGCACATTGATCAACTGTAGTCCATAGATAGCAATCCTACTGGGCAGAAGAAATTTCACAGGGATATCTCTGGTTGAAGCTCATGTCAGTATGCATGATGGGTCATCCATCGTGATGTAGTCATGAGTGTGAAGACAGGCCCAAGGAAACAAAGGATACAGACCTTACAGAGGGGATTACATTTAATTAGGGAGATGCCTATGTACCCATTAATAAAAAAGCAAGTCACAGGGTAATGTGTGCTGCCTGAGGAGTTCACGTCTTTCAGGGACTTTGCAGGACAGATGTGCAGCCAGCTTCTCTTTCTCCCCAGACCTTCCTCCTTCCACCTCACAGTGCTGCACGAGCCCATGTCTCTGTTGTCAGGTTATGGTCAACTTTGAATTGTAACTTCAGCATGACAGTTGAGCAGAGAAGTGGAGGATTATTTAGTGGTTCAGAGCCAGGGGTATTGGCTGCTGATCTTGTCTTTCAGCAGCTGGTCTCAACTGTGATCGTGTAATCAGTGCTAGCTTGTTCATGAAGGGCAGACAGTGAGAAGTGTATGCTAGAGGATCTCTGCCATCTTCAGCTCTCTCTGCTCCATCCCAAGGAACCCAACTACTGTAGGTTGCTGAGGTTGGGATGACAAATGTCCCTGTCACTCCTCCTACCCCTACTGCCCTTACCTTGGGAATGTGGAAGGGCCTTAGACCTGACTGGATGAGTTGAGGCTGGAAGGGCTGCAGGGCTGGCAAGTGGGCAGCATGGCTGAGATTGAGTTCTGAACTCCAATAAGCCCTGTTGCTGGGGTGTGAGCTTTGTGGGTCAGAGATAGGGCTCTTCTGGGAGGCCTGGGAGAGCCACACCTGGCTCCTTAGTGGGAGTCTGGGGATGTCTGAAGATGAAACGCTTCTGCACTCAGTTCTTTTTTATTTTTAGACAGCCTAGTACTTTAGTCCCTAGGGGCTGTTGATCTGACTTCTGTGCACTAGTCTGGAATTTGCTACAGAGGAATAGGGGAAATAAAACAACAAAAACAAGCCTGAAGAAGTTCCCCAAAAAGTGACTAAACTCCCAGCAGTCTTCCCAACTCGCCTGGTAACTAGGACTCTTCGCTGCCCACCTCTCACATCCCGGGGTTTAGATGCACTCTGCCCTGACCTGTTCCTTGGCCTTCTGGGTTTGGGGGGTGTCGCTGGTTTCCAGACTCTGGAGAGTGGCAGCAGCTGGCATATGCTGATCACTGAAGAAGCTGCCTGCTGACACATGCCTCCTGAGGCACAGAGAGCTGCCTGGCGTGGGTACTCTGAACCCCCATTGCATGCCTGTTTCCAAGGTGCATCTCTGGACCAAGTATGTAGTGCACACCTGTAATCCTAGCACTTAGGAGATGGAAGTAAGAAGAGCAGAAGTTGAAGTTTATCCTTGGTTACATAGTGAATTTGGGACCAGTCTGGGCAATAGGGACCATAGCTCAAAACATTTTTGTTGGATGGAGAGATGACTCCAGGCAAGAGTGCTTGTTCTTGTAGAAGACCTGAGTCAGTTCTTAGCACTCACATAGCAGCTTACAATTGGACACTTTTTAAAAGAGGTTTATTTATTTATGTTTCTTACATATATAAGTACTCTGTATGTATATCTGCACTCCAGAAGAGAACATTGGGTTCCATTGTAGATGGTTGTGAGCCACTATGTGGTTCCTGAGGATTGACCTCTGGAAGAGCAGCCAGTGCTTTTAGCCACTGAGCCATCTGTCTAGCCCCCCTCATAACCATTCATACCTCCAGTGGAATCTCATGCCTTCTGTGGTCACGAGAACACACATGGTACAGAAATATATGCAAGCAAAAATCCTCATGCCTAGATAGAAAAGCAACGAAACATTTTTTAAACTGCATTTTTGTTTGTTTGGGTGGGGTTGTGGTGAGAGGTGGTCTTGCTATGGGACTGGCCTGGAGCTTCAGAGTCTTCTGGTCCCAATTCCCGATTGAGGAGCTTGGAGCTGGAGCTGGCACTGCTGCCGTGCTATGTATGTCGAGGCTGTCTGCCCCTTGAGAGGAAGTGCATGGCTAGTGTATGCTTTGTCTGTTGAGAGCAGTGGCGGCCTACATCCTCACAGTGGCTCGCAGCTCTCCTCACCCGTTTAGCAGGGTTGTCGGGTGTCGCTGTGACTCACTGGTGAACACTCATTCTGCTTGAGCTGTAGGTAAGGTTGATAGAGATCTTCAGAGTTAATTTGACTGTTGAATTGCACCAAGCATTGCTTAGGTTTCAGGGACACAGTGCTGCAGGGCCTCTTGGTTTTACTAAAGGGAGCTTGAAGTAACCAAATATTTTGAACTAAAGAACCAAAGGGCCTGGTTTGGCCTTTAAAATCACTTTGCCTGTTTTGTGGAGAACAGGCTGAAAGGCTAGGGAAGACAGAGGGGCAAGCTGATTACCTCCTTGTAGGCGACCTTATGGGACAACTCTCCCTGGGTGAGCCGGAGAGAGCTGGAAGCCTTCCCCACCGTCCCAGCTCAGGGTGTAAATGACCATTGTCTTCTAGGAGTCTTGCTTGCAGTTTTTCTTCCTCAGTTACCCTGGTGTGGAAGGAAAATGGAATTACAGGCGAGGAAGGAACATTGTCTTGACTAGAGCAGAGTGTAAACCTCAGGAACCTGACAAGCCCGAGCCTTGTCAGGAGTTACGGGGCCACTCCTCATTCCACTCTCTGCCCTTCTCAGAAGTCTCAGTAGAGGGAGAGGCAAATGGGTTTGCAGTGCTCTGGAGTGTAACAGAGAACATTAGAATTGCAATGACTTTAGAAACCTCCAACTGGAACCTTCTCGAGTTTTAGGTGCAGATCTGCAGAGATGACGTAGACAACCATCCTAGTCACTGCAGTCGGTGGCTGACATAGCCAGGGTCCTACATGCCCTGCTTTGCCACTGCTCTCACACATTCAGTCTGTGTGTGAGTGGGCCTTGGTATTCATAGTCCCTTCTGGTGTCTAGCCAGTAGTCAGTGAACTCCAGCTATGACTTTGGCAAGTCCCACAAATGTGAAGTCCTTACAAACAGTTGATGGTAAGGACTTTGTGTTTCCTTTGTCTAGGGTCAAGCCCTCCATACCAAGGACCAAGCTAAAAACAGATTACACTGCCCTTTCCTGGGCCCCATTGACTTAAAGCAGCCACTGTAATCATGGGCAATATCTTTGGGAACCTTCTGAAGAGCCTAATTGGCAAGAAGGAGATGCGCATCCTGATGGTGGGCCTGGATGCTGCTGGGAAGACCACCATCCTGTACAAGCTGAAACTCGGGGAGATCGTCACCACCATCCCGACCATTGGTAAGGGCAAGCTTGTCTGGGCTGAGGGGAGGCAGGCGAAGCCTGCTTGCTCCAAGATCTCCCACCTGGCCTTCCCTTCCCAGGCAGGTCCATACACTTCATGGGCTTCAGAGAGAGTGTCTGTTTAACTTTGGCAGGTGCTGGAGCTGCCGTTTGCCCACCTGCCCTGGCCCTCTGATGCGGGAACTTCCTTCCGCAGCCTGGCACTCAGCGGTGGCCCTCAGGCATTAGGGTTGGTTTGTTCTCCGTGTTGTTTGGAAAGCAGGTGAAGGGCTTTGATGTTCCTGCCAGAGGCCTGGAATTGCTTTCGTTGAGCTCTTCAGTGGCGCTCTCGGTTAAGACCTGCCTGTTGGAGGGAGAAGAGTTGCTACAGACGTGGGGCTGTGGGTCCTCCTCCTGAGCTGGGGCTCCTCTCTCAGGCTTCCCATTGCCTCTCACCCCATAAATATATCTTACTGTAGATATATTTTATTGATCAGGGGACAGAACAGAGTCCTTTGTTTGTAGAATGGAGGACCATAGTCTGAGTGACGAGAGAACGGTGGCTCTCATACTATCTAGGCAGCTATGCGCCTCTGAGAGCGGTGGCTCTCATACCATCTAGGCAGCTATGCGCCTCTGAGAGCGGTGGCTCTCATACTATCTAGGCAGCTATGCGCCTCTGAGAGCGGTGGCTCTCATACCATCTAGGCAGCTATGCGCCCCTGACAGAGCTCACCCTTGTTGACTTCAATTTTTCTTCCTAAAAAATACATACATCATAATATATAATAGAATATACACTTACTTTTAAGTGTGTCTATGTTTTGCCTGTATGAATGTG